>NC_143528.1:33028280-33129695 GCF_031878675.1 Megascapheus bottae | reverse complement strand
TGTCTGAAAACAGTATAATTTTTCTTACATTGCTTAATCATTTTTATTTGAATGTAATATTTTTAAAAATTAACATGACTGCAAAGAATCCATGATGAATAAACTACTGATATGTAAATAAAGACATAATCTGATAGATCTACGCCTAGGCTAAACTGAATTACAGCAGCCCTCCAGAGCCCAGTGTTATCTTCAATTAAACCTTTGGTTTTTTTTATAGCATCATTATTTAAAAGGTATGGAATGCTAATAATTGTGGTCTACCAGAGAGGCTTTTGCCAATTGTATCTAATGTAATTTAAGTTCTCTCTCTAATTCCAATATATATGATAGTCCTGGAGCTTGAACTCAGGGCCTGGAAGTATCCCTAAGTTTTAGTTCTAGCTCAAGGCTATCACTCTACCACTTGAGCCATGGAAACACTTTTGACAGTTAATTAAGATAAGAGGCTCATGGACTTTCCTGTCCAGGCTGACCTTGAACTGAGATTCTCATATGTTAGCCTGCTAAACAGATAGGATTGATTACAGGCATAAGTTACAGTGCCTGGCCAGTTCCAGCATTCATTCTTTATAGATAAATGAAATAGGTGTTACTTGCCTGCATTTGGGATTTCAGATCTCAAAATGTGCTACCACTCCTCTCTAGAGGTTATTATGTATTGAATCCTGGTGACCTATTTTCATTTACATTTTACATACAGAACAGAAATTACTTTCTATTTCTGCAAAATAGTTGGCATCATACCTAATTTTAATACTGATTTATTCTCATTTTCTCCTTCAAGGTAAATAATACTTTAAGGCTTTCCAAATTTGTGGCCATGAATGAGACTGAAATCACATTTGAATCCAAAATTACCCCCACATCATTTCACTGAAATAAATCACTTTCCAGTGTACAGTTTTTCTTTGACCACATTCATTTGGAGGTTATTTAAGGAAAGGCACAATTGCTTACCTAGATTTCCCCTTAATACCTATCACCCCCTAGGGTATAATTTGCTTTCTGTTTTATACTCTACATAACATTCTCTTTAAACTGCTTATTTTTATTTTATCCAATACTATTCAATCAGCATGTTATTTACAGTAAGTCTCTTATTAACCAAAGTGCAAATTTTTTCAATATTACACTATCTTTGTTATCTGTCAAATATAAAATAAGATGGAATTTGTATTTTATGACTATATAGATTTTATTTGCTTCTTTCATGTAATAATTCAATAATAATCTTCCTAATTTCTAATTTTAGGAAAAAAATTTAAGGAAAACTCCCTTGTTGATAGATTAGCCCACATTAGAATTAATCTGTCTGTGTCTGTACCCACATATGTGTGCATGCATATGCACACATATAAATTTCAGTTGCTTCAATTTTTAAGATGGTAAGAAGAGAGCAAAGGCTGGCTAGAACTTTCAGTACTATGTAGTGGGATTTTTGTTATAGAAAACTATATTCCATTTGACCTCCAGGCAAACATTCTTTGATTCCATGGTGTTTTGTTTTTTTGTTTTTTTTTACAAGATTAGTATTTATTCCTCACACATTATTCACAAGCTTTTAATTTTTATTTGGAAAGCAAAACCAAT
Source organism: Megascapheus bottae (assembly GCF_031878675.1). Taxonomy (NCBI): domain Eukaryota; kingdom Metazoa; phylum Chordata; class Mammalia; order Rodentia; family Geomyidae; genus Megascapheus; species Megascapheus bottae. The sequence continues at coordinate 33,128,102 of NC_143528.1, read as the reverse complement.
AGATTTCTATTAGGCAGGGTTTTGTAGGTTGTGTTCCCTTCTATATTATGGCTGCCCATATGAGTTGCATATGAGTTGCTGAAATCTTCCTGGCTCTCAGAGTTGTAGCTTGCTGGAGCCATTGTGTTTTAAATTTGTATGGTACCAGGTGATGCTGGATTTTGAGAGCAGTTTTGGTGAGCGAAGAATGGAACTGAATTACTTAGACCAATAATAATTCCTCCAGAGGTACAACTCTGCCCATTACTATAATAATGCTTAGTAAACAACATCTTGTAAAGGTAAGAATGGAATCTACTTTATTCCGTGAAATCAGTCCCAGGAGTGCTAACAATCTATTTATGCATTCACTCTTTCAGACTTCCTCCCCTATGTCTAATCATTGGAGCAGGCCTTCCACACTCACCACAAAGCACCACCTGCTTCTGGTGCAGAGCCAGAGCGTGAAAGGTCCCTAATGGCACTAAACGAATGAATGTTTGTCTGAATGATAGCTGTCCAGTGAGACTTCACAGCGTCAGCATTCCTGCCTTTCCAGTCCATGATGAATGCACATAAAACATTGCAAAATGAAGTGTGGACTGAGGAGACATAAAGACATCGATATATATGTTTGGATTCAGCCCTCAGATCCAGGAAAATACTTTTATATGCATTATTTTCTTGCTGTGATGTTTCAGAAATTAGTCAAGGAGAAAGGAAACGTTAAAATCTGTTTTTACACTAGTTTCTTTTCCATATTTTTTCTCTCCCAAGCTTATTTTTTGCCTACTTTCACTTCTATCTTACTATATATTCTTGGTTTTTCAATTTGCATGTTCCAATTTCTTTTGACGATCTCATCTGTTCCTTTTCCAAAGTGCCAGTCTTGATTTTCTTTTCTACCCCTTTCCACATTCTGAGAAATTACCTGTTAAGTACATCTGCCCACCTACGCCCCCAAATACCTCAAATATCTCAAACCAAAACCATTACATTTACCAAATGCTTTTCATTTCCTGTTTTAATGAATAACACAGTTATTTATTAAAAGACTTGGGGTTTCTATGTGAGAAGACTGTCATCCCTGTCTATTTTAGGCCAGAGGAAAAATAGCTCACTTATTAATAGGCACAATTTTCCAGGAATTGTGCAAGATTTTGAAGATGTAACGTCAAATAAGACATGGCTCTGGAACCCACTGAGACACTCAAGTACATAAATGACCTAAAGACTCTCATTGAGTGCAATAGTGAATCTACGTGCCCAGTTATATGTGTCATAACAAGTGACATCTAAATCACGTCAGACAGTTAGAAGAGTCTTCTGAGAAGGGTTTTGAAGAAAATACAGAAATTATCAGCATTTGGCCAGGAGTATGGCCTAGTGGAGAATGCTTGCCTAGCATGCACGAAGACCCAGGTTGGATTCCTCAGCACCACATACATAGAAAAAATCTAGAAATGGTGCTGTGGCTTAAGTGGTAGAGCTCTAGCCTTGAGAAGACCCAAGGATAGTGCTCAGGCCCTGAGCCCAAGCCCAGGACTGGCAAAAAAAAAGAAAAGAAAAGAAAAGAAATGATCATCATGAGAAAGGAAGACTGCGTTCTCTAGTCACAAAGAAAGAAAATGATGTGTTAAATTATAGTCATAATCCATGACGTATTCAAGCCTCTGACCCCATTTTGTAGGGTATGTGGTAAAGATAGATTATAGATCTTCATCATTCTTGTGTGCTTACGCTTGCCATCAACTTTAAGCAGTCCTCCTGAGTGATTTTGCGTACCTTTAGACATTAGAAAATCATTGAGTCTGACGCAAAGTTCCATGTTCAAAGAAATAGCAGTTCCCCTGGATAAATGTCTTCAAATAGGCAATATCTTAGTGTTCTTACAGGAGTGTTAAGGAGAAATATTTTCAAAATAACCACAAAACTCCAAATTTGTGATGTAATATTTTCAAACCATAACTTTTGCAATCAAAACAGACAATACATCTAGTACGCATAAAAATACTTTTACAAGGGCCGGGAGTTTGGCCTAGTGGTAGAGTGCTTGCCTAGCACACACAAAGACCCAAATTTGACTCTTTGGTACCATGTTCACAGAAAAATCTGGGAAGTGGATGTGACTCAAGTGGTAGAGCTCTAGCCTTGAGAAAGCCCAAGGACAGTGCTCAGGCCTTGAGTTCAAGACCCAGGACTGGCAAAAAAAAATAATAATTTTACATGCCAATCGTTCATGCCTGTCATTGTGGGCTACTCGGGAGGCTGGAATCTGGGGAATGCCACAGTTTATAGTGCACTGAGGCAAAAATCAAAAAAAACCTTCATTGATCTTCATATCCAAACTCACCAGCAAAAAGCAAAGCTAGAGGCATGTCTTAAGTAATAAAGTACCAACCAAGTAAGTGTAAGTTTGAACTCAAGTACTGTACTCTTCCTTTCCAATGTCACTTTACCAACAAGAACGATAACATTTGGAACAAATTGTAAAACTGCTACAATTTACATTTCCTGTTATATTTCATACTTGTTGGCCCATTTAATCTTAAATGACTTATAATAGTATCTTACGAATTCTGAAAAAAATTATTGGGCAAATTAACTGTTTTAATAAAGGATGGTGGCTTAATGTGACTGGTGGTACTGACATTATTATATCTTAAATGATGGATGAGCATGAATCAATCCTGTTAAATTCATCTGTCTGTTCAAAAATCCATGCTCATTGTTTTTCTCTTCTTAGATGTTCAAGAGACTTAGAAAACAAATTTAATTATACTAGTTGAAACTGTTTAGAGTGTACTTTAAAATCATAATTTAAAGCATTTTTCAAAAGAAGTCTTGCAGATAAACAAATACATGGAACATTTCTCAACTCCACGAATCATTAAGGAAATGTGAATTAAAACCACAATGAGATATTGCCTCATACTTGTTAGAGAGCTGATATCATCAAGACACAGGTAAAGCTGACACTGATGTGGAGAAATACAAACACTTGCACCCTATTTGGTGACAATGTAACAACCCAGTCATTTTAGAATGAAGTAGGAAAGGTATAAAAATCTAAATGCAAAATTGCAATATGATCTAAAAATACTATTCTGGGTAATTAATCAAAGAAATTTAAATCCAGCACTTTAAGGAGATGCTTACATTTCATATTTCCTGCAGTATTATTCACAATAACAATAACAGATGATCATCTGTTCACCTTTAAAACAACCTTTTTTTTCTAGGCATATCCACAATTCAGTGAAAGCTTTAGGGATAATTAAAAATAGTAGAAAGACCAAATATAGTGTGGATGAAGAAAGAAGGGTCTGGAAATGAGAAGACGTAGTATATACATTAGTCTACGAAACATCTGAAGAAAAATCTTCAAAGCCTGACACAGTATTTATATATCTTATTACATAAGATGGTAGCCACATTTTACTTCAAGAGCATTGCTTCTGTTGAATGTGGTATTTTTCTATTTAGAGATTCGTTGTGTTTCTTTTGTATTCAGTGGAGTTTCTCTTGTATTTAGTCTCTACAATGTCTCTTCAGCCTCATTTCTTGCCTCTTGCTTTGGATATAATAATGCAGATCTCCCATTCTAGTACAAACTCCAAAAGTTGAGCTAGGAGAATTATAAGTGAAAGGTCTACCAGGATGACAGAGCAAGATCCACAAAAACAAGATTCAAACCAAACAAAATCTAGCTTCAATATAATCTATGACACCAACATCATATTTATGGCTTGTCATTAAGCAATAGATTTCTTTTTGGGAACTATCATACTCATACTACTTTATTCAGCTTGTAGAGTTGTGCTGACCCTGGCTCCAGATGACACATAACCTTGTTTCTTAGCATTCTATATACTCTAGATTGCTTCAATAATTTTCTATCTGGATGCATGCCTGTTATCAGTCTTCATTATTTGAGTATTTGAAGTATTTTCCACTTTGTCAATGAGAGCAGTTGTGAAAGCTACAAAAATAGGCAACTTACATCAGGGTTATTAAGCCATGCTTAACTTACTATTGGCTTGGTAAAACACAATTACTGTTCCTCATTAAAAGCTCATCTGCTCTCTCAGTCAATAAAAAATTACAATACTTTGGTTACCTTTGAAAATGTCATATTCAATCGATGGACACTAAATTGTTAATGAATGAGATGCTTTTTATTAACAATTGTCACATTAATTTTCATCAAATTGCACTCTAAACTTGTATATTTAGTGACTTTTAAAAGAATGTTCAACTTTTAAAAAACCTGAAAATCGATTTAGAAGTGATCTCATAAAGTTATTTTTACCTCATTCTCCTTTGAGTTTTATTTCATAGGTGAAAATAATTCTCAGGGTTTCCTAAAATCATTAAAGTTTAGATTGATCATCTTGGTTCTGTTATAATCTTAATTATTATAAACTATACACATATAGAATTATTAATTATTAGGCAATGAAAATGAGACATTTCTCATGTGAATGAGATAATGTCGAGGTGAGATTCATTGCAATATTGTTTCTGCATTCTAACACCGTCAGGACACACAGAGACTGCCATATTTACTCATTGCATTTCTCCCAACAAAGATCCTCAATTGATTGTTTCAGCTCAGTTTAATGGGAGCAATGTCAAAAGATAATAATAAGGAAGCAAGAGAAGAACTGGAGGATAATGAGGTAATATTGCAGAATAATTTCCTTTATATTAGGTAATTTAACATGAGTTATTTTGATATAATCTCACAATATAAGAGTCAGCCATACTTTTTGATTCAAACTTTGCTATTTTTAAAATATTTATGTATGAATGTATGCATTTATGTATACATGTATTCATGTATGCATGTATGTTATATATGTGCTTTTCTTTGGACTTTGGGCCTGGTTGCTACCTTGAGATTTTTATCTATAACTACTGTTCTGTCACTTGAACTACAACTCCACTTCAGTTTATTTTTGCGTGGGGTGGGGGTTGGTGTTTAATTGGAAATGAGAGTTCGACAGACTTTCCTGCCCTGGCTGGCTTCATATCACAGTCCTCAGATCTCGACCTTCCGAGTAGCTATTATTATAGGCATAAGGCACAGGTACCTAGATTAAAAAATAATTGAAATTCAATAAGATGAGTCTAAGGACACAGGGTGAACCAATGTAATAGTGATAAGCACAAGACAACATGTTGGAAATGAACTTTACAACTTGGGAAGTGGTGCAGGGTGGGGGGAGAAAGTGGGAGAAAAACATCGAGAAACAATGTATTCACTACCTTATGAAAGTAACTCTAACCCCTCTACACATCATCCTGACAATAACATAAAAATAAGTTAGTCCCTCAGTTGATGAGTGGATCAACAAGATGTGGTATTTGTACACAATGGAATTCTATGCTGCTGTCAGAAAGAATGACATCGCCCCACTTGTTAGGAAATGGAAAGACTTAGAAAAAATCATATTAAGTGAAGTAAGCCAGACTCAAAGGAACTTAGGCTCAATGGTTTCCCTCATTTGTCATAATAACTAGAAACCTTGGCTCTCCTAGCAGAGATCTGCAATAGAGCAAAACCTTGATACAAAAGGCCATATAGTAGGATGCTAAATGAAAGGATCTCTAGGATATAGAAACATAAGCCATAGAATGAATGTTCTTAAGGTACTGTGTTATCTCTCATCTCTTTTGCTGTCCCTTGGTTATCTCATATTGTTACAGTATCTCACTTTGTTACCCTAAATATTGGATATATTTTTATTTGGTTATTTGAAATTGGATAGGGAACGGGGGGGGGGGGGAACAAGGTGAGGGGTGGGAGTGAGGGGGAGGGAAATGGGGCCAAGACATATGAAAGGGTATCAATGTATGGGAATTAAGGCACCATCTATCTGGCAAATATCATGTAACCCTTCTATTAATTACAATAAAAAATATATGAAAAAAAGAAGCAATGCCAAAAAAAATAAGTTAGTTCAAGTTGGCCTTAAACTTGTATTCCTCCTGTTTCTGCAGCTTATTTTCTGGGTACACCACACCTGTCACTGTTTCACCTTTCAGAACACAAATGCCATATGTGGAATTTGGATCCCCACAATTTAATTTTTATGTATTTTTTCCAGGGTCTCTACATCATACTACTTAAAAAATAAATTACTATCATGTCATGTGAGATGTTCTTCATTGTATCACTCTTAACCCTTAACCACCAAGTTTATCATGTATCTAAGGATGGATGTGTTCTGCAAACAAAGCAATAGTTAACATTTTAGGAAACTTAGTACTGATGCAATACTTTTACCTAACAGATACTTTGAGTTAAAATTTTACTAATTGTTCAAGTAGCAGTACTCCTTCATTTTCTAAAACCTCAGAAAGATAGAATTTTACAGTTAAAGAATTTATGAGACATGTTGCTATTGGTTACAAAGGATAATCTTGTCTAAGTCTTTCAGAAGTCTCTAGCAAAGAAAAAATTCATTGATTATTTTTCATTTTTGACTCTAATATATATTATCTATTATCTCAAAATGGCTTAAGATGGAAAGCTCAATCTGCTAATTATATTCAATCAAATAAAATAAGCTAATACAGCTGTTTTTATTTTCACCCCCCTTTTCTCCACAGACGGTCTGGATAATCTTTGGTCTTTTTCTCTTCAAAGTGAGAATTCTATTTAAAAACATGACAAGTGATTGTGACTTTCCTTTTTTGTACATTTAACAGGATGGTGTAAGATAAGAGGGCAAGATAAGAAAATCTTGTAGGATTTTCTTGAGTGAAAGAAAGTCTGAGATCAACATTTTTTCTCTACTTACTGAAATATATTTTGTTTGGTTTATTGCCTTATGAAAGTTATATTTCATGTCAGAAATATAAGAAAAGCTTCAATTAATAATTTGATTTTAAATTAAGTTGGCAGAGTTCTTGAAACATGAGGATATTACAGACACCGAAAGCATCCAGAGATGCCACAGCACCTTCTTTGTTCATAGTTATTGTGTTCTTGACTTGAGGTTTGCCCAACAGATACTAGTCAGTGGGTAGAACATAATTACTGTCTTTTTTTGTCAGTCCTGGGGCTTGAACCCAGGGCCTGAGCACTATCCTGGGGCTTTTTTTCTTCAGGGTTAGACCTCTACCACTTGAGCCACAGCAACCACTTCCGGCTGTTTTTTCTATCTATGTAGTACCGAGGAATCGAACTCAGGTCTTTATGCATGCTAGGCAAGCACTCTACCACTAGGCAGAACTGCCGGCCCATAAATACTGCTTACGTAGGACTGTAGGGTGCAAAGATTGTAGTGCACTTTCTCCCCCATGGAATCAGGAGACAGCTTAGTGCTCAAGATTTTGCTCGTGTGCTTCAGACAGCAAGCCTGTCTCCCTAGCACCACTCGGTGTGGGACCTACCTGGAGTTTCTGTCTTTCCTTATGTTTGGGTTAGTGTTGTGTTTGAATTGAGGATGGGACTTGTTAAGGGTCAGTTCACTTCTGTACACTTCCACCTAGATTATTTCCTTCTTGGTAGCCATTACTGGTTTCACAGTACTCTTTAATGTATGGGCCAGCCAATCTCTAGTTTGTCATAAAGGTCCCTAGGGGCCTCAGATGGCCCCCTGGGGACTCAGTGGGCAGCCCCTGACATTTCCCTATTGTGCTGGCAGTCATCACCGTGGCCCTCCTTAGTGGTGAATATTCATGGTCACACAGCGGAATGGACATGCTCCCATCCCGAAATCGGATTTTGCTGTGGTATTTATATGTACTAATTTGAACTGAAAAGCAGTGAATGAAATCATGAATCATGAACAGCATTAAAAGACAGAAAGTCATTATTTTAGTACTTGATGAAAGTAATTTCCTCCTGTATTTTCACTCTTACTTTCCCAAGGAATAGTTTCTCATTATTTAGTTGCATTTGATGCACAAAGAAAGGCTGTTCCACAAATCAACACTTTCAGAGTGCCAAAAAGAACAACTCATTGTATATGGGTCATTAATAAATGTACTGAACTACTCATATCAGTTCTATAATTTGTCTTCTAAAATTACAACAATACACATTTCAGAATGTGCAGTAGTGAGCAGCTCTCAGAAAGCAGCAGTATTGAGAATTTTTAAGGGGAAGATATTAAAATTCCATTGAGTTTATAGAATTGATAAAAATGGATACCTGAAGCAGATAAAATATTTTTACTGTTTCTACTTCAACTATACTTTAAATATTGCAGAAGAAAATTTATTTTATGTAAATATAGAAAAAGATGATATTGTATACCTAAAAACCAAATATCTAGTACTTTTATCCACAGAGATAATCAGGTCTGGAAATTACTAATACCTTTGCTAGAATAATTAAAGATCTTGTATGACCATTTTTATTCATATTCATTTCTTCTTATATTCATATAAAATATTACTTGTATAAGTATATAATGTGGCAAAACTATGTGGAAATATTAGAGACCAAAGCTCTGTTTAGAAATCAATTATTTTCAGAATATTTTAAATAAAGTTTCTGATTGCATTTTACTTGTACCGAGTCATTACCTCTATCTTTAGCCCAGAAAATTTGGACCCAAAAGAAAACCCTTTAGATAGTTCTGAAGTTCAGAGCAATTTAAAGAATATCAATAACTAGACTATTTAAGGGCAATACTGTTAGGCACTTAATCTAAGTAATGTTTGTATTTCAGTTACTGGAACTCCACACTACTGCTTATTCTTGTACACTAACAATGCATCCAGAGTTGATCACTGTAGCAAACAGAAGTGGCATATATTTTAATGAATTTTAAGTGCTTATTTTACTGATGGGGAAAAATAGGGAAATATCATGTCAGTTGTATTTAAAATGGGATTATTGATAGCCAGGTTGAAAGCTTAGTTTATTGGAGTTTGTCTACTCTTCTGCTGCAAGAAATAAATGCCTTTTTATACATCAAGGATATAACTGGTGGCATAATTCATACTCGCTTTCTGATTTTACTTATATTTCTACTGTAGCATCAATTGCACATAGTAATAGCCAATTCCATTAAATTGACAGTTGCCATACTTCTAAACCCTTCACACCGATACTGTCTGTTTGGATCCAGTTGTCTACAGTGAAAAGCTTATTTGGAACATCTGGTCAACCATAATGCTCAGGGAAGCACATCTATTGACTCATCCATCTTATCCTTTAATATCTCATGAGCGCTAGGTCTTCAAAGACATGTGTCAGGTGTCACTTAGTTCTTCTAGCATTGCCTAGAATCCATGTCACGGTGTTCAATGCATTGACATTGGGACACCTATTATATATCTTTATTTCATATCCCAATATAAGTAACATGAGACTAGGCATACCTCCATTGTTTATTGTTTGATATGCATATTTAGCATATGCATATGCTAAATATGCAGCATAAGTCCAGAGACATACTGGATAATAGATGAATATTCATTTATTTAATAAATCAGTTGAGACAGCCACACAATTTGCCCCTGTGGCTATTGTCTCAATGATCCTGATTTGTTAATAAAATCATTCATTAGATATGTGATTTAAAAAACCTCTTTATTTCATTATGACTTGATAAAATATCTTCTAAAGTTACTTTTTAAAAGTTGCCTCTATAGATTATGTAAATGTCATCTGTCCTTATATTTATTAACTTTGCAGGCTTTTAATTTAAAATCTGCTAGCAATGTCATCATTGTTCAAAAATGTCCCTGTTTCTAGGGTTATCTAAAATGACACCACAATGAACTGTATTGCTAATTTTCTCTGACTGTCCTATGAGTCATGTAATATTTCCTGTCAAAATTTTTCATCTTATTTTTACTAGCCTTAAACACTTAAAGTACTGACATTATTTATGGAACAAAAAAAGACCTTGGAACTGATTTTAAACTTAATATACATCTCATCTATTTTATTAGATATAATTGCTTAGGACAAATCTCTATGGATTAATTTCCAGAAGTTTGATTTCATTGTTTGATTTACTGTAAGTATCTACTCTCTTGCTCTTCACACAAGCATTCTTTTTCTTTGTCTCTTCCATGTGTATACATAAGCACAAATACAGATATGCAGATGAATATATGTGTGAATGTACCCCACGTTTGCTACCCTGAATATTCATTCTAAAAGCTCCATAAACTGTTTTCTTTTATACTGTTTTATAAATGCTGATGCTATCTTCAAGATATGGTGAAATTTTCTACTATGGTGCTGCATTTTTTTTTTGTCAGTACTAGGTCTTTAACTCTGCCCTTGGGCACTGTCCCTGAGCTTTTCAGCTCACGGCTACCACTCAACCCCTCGAGCCACAGCACCACTTTCGGTCTTCTGGTGTTTAATTGGAGATAAGAGTCTCACAGATTTTTTATGCCCAGACTGGCACCTTGATCCTCGGGTCTCAGCCTCCTGAGTAGCTAGGATTACAGGTGTGAGCCACCAAAACCTAGCTGGTACTGCATTTTGTATCAAGAAAATGGAATTCTTACTGCTCACTGTACTTTATCTTGTCAACTCACTCATGAAGCTGGTTTATGGATATCTCTTTTTGCTTTCTCTCTCCCCCCTCTCTCTATCTATCTCTATATATATTTGAATATATATATATTCTATAGAGAATTTAAAATTTTATTAAGTAGGAGTTCATAACCACAAAACTGTGAGCCTCTGATTATGACTTAGATTTGCTGGTAATGAAACCACTCAAGAAAATTGAAATAAGTGGGATATGAAACTCAAATCTAAATATACTGCATCTCTACAAATTGAATCCCAGTCTATTCCGAAGGTCACCAACTTGTTTCAGATGTGAAAGAGACATCACTACCACAGCCTATCATTTACCCAGGAGACCCTTATGATTAGATCTTCCATCATGTAACTTAAACCTCATCCAAAAACTACTTAGGAATGAAAATACATAATTTAGATTTTTATTTCTTTTTTCATATATTTTTAATTGTTAGTAATGGAAGGGTTACAGCTATACTCGCCAGATAGAAGGAGCATTACTATGTGTGTGAAGTATATCAGTGCATATACTTTCTTACACATGCATTTTTCTGAAATTTGTCAAGCAGTTATGGACTCAGTTATAATAAGCTTCTTTGTTTAAAAATCTCCAGTTTGGAGTCATTAATAAATTTAGGTTGGTTGAACTGGAAGGTGATATTAGAATAATGTGTCCAAGCCACATATTATAATGGTGTTTCCATGTCCTAAATGATCAAGATCAAGTGCTAGACTGGATGATAATTCTTACACATCAGAAGTATTAGGTAGAGACTAAGGACTTCTTTTATGGGCCTTATTCTTTATCTGACTAATGGGTTCCATGTTTCTTTATCCATTCTTCCTAAATATTTTGCCTAACATCTTTATCAAAATTCAAAGGAAATGAAGTCAGCAGAAGTAAAATAAGTTTTCTCCCCTGCCAACCAGCTGGTAAGATGTTACTCAAATATGACCCCCAATCCCTGAAAATGGAACACATCTATTTAGATTATAAGGATTAGACAAAATAACATAATGCAGCTGTGGTTTCTGACCCACTCCCTGAACCTGCTCCTTACCCCTGTATGTGGAATAAGCAAATCAGCACATTAGGGAGAGCTACACAGCAGCCAAAGCCAGAGCTAGTTCCTCTGCTATTCATGTTACAAACCAGCAACCTCGTTAAATTCACCAGATAGTATGTGCATTATTTCTCACAAATTGATACCTTCTCATGTTTTTGTCCCTATTTCCTTCTTCCCACCCCCTCCCAATCATCTTGTTTCTCCCCTTCTCTTTACTATTTCAAAAAAACAAATAAACATATATATATGTGTAAATATACCAGATAACAAAGTCAGATACTGTAACAACATGAGATTAACCAAAGGGCAACAAAGGAGAAGAGAAATAACATAGTACATTAAGAACAACAATCACACAAGATAAAGCTCTTGTTTCCATATCCTAGAGATCCTTTCATTTAGTCACATCCTATATCACCTTATGAATCTAGGTTTTGCACTATTGTAATCCTCTGCTAGGAGAGTCTAGGTGTGTACCAATTATTACAAATAAGGGAAATCATTGAGCATATGTTCCTTTGGGTCTGGCTTACTTAATATGATTTTTTCCTTACAAATGCGGTGATGTCATTCTTTCTAATGGCATCATAGAATTCCATTGTGTATAAATACCACATCTTCTTGATCCAATCATCTATGGAGGAGCATCTGGGTTGTTTCCATAACTTTGCTATGATAAATAGTGCTGAAATAAACATGGTTGTGCTGGTGGCTTTAGTATTTCCTTGTTTCTGAATATTTGGGTCAATGCCAAGGAGTGGAATTGCTGGGTCATAGGGGAGCTCTTCGTCTTTTGAGAAACAGCCATACTGCTTCCAATAGTGGTTGAAGGAGTTTACACTCCCACCAACAGTGTAGTAACGATCCCTCCTGGCCACATCCCCGCCAGCATCTGTTGTTATTATATTTTTTGACCATGCCATTCTAACTGGAGTGGGGTGGAATCTAAGGGTTGTTTTGGTTTGCATTTCTTTTATGGCCAGAGATGATGAGTTTTTCTTCGTGTGTCTGTTGGCCATTTTTATTTCCTCTTTAAGTTTTTAGCCTATCTTTAATGGGATGCTTGTTTCTTGAAGGATTTGTTCTGAAAGATTCAATTTTTTATCCTATCTTTAATGGGATGCTTGTTTCTTGAAGGATTTGTTCTGAAAGATTCAATTTTTTAGCTCTAGATATATTTTTGGTATGAGGCCTTTGTCCGTTGTATGGCTAGTGAAGATTTTCTAAGATCTAAGTATAGATCTTGAAATAATATTTTAAGACACATTTTGAAATAACTAGAGATTTTAGAAATAATATAATTACTTATAGTTTCATTTTCATATGCTATATCCATTCTAAGATTTTCAATTTCCCAAGTTTAAGGTTTTTCCCTGTATATAATTTTAAAATGTCTGGAATATTGATTTCAATAACTTATCTGAGTTGGGACTAACATTCTAGTATTTTTTTTTACCACTTCTAGGTGTATGAACCCAATACATTATATCCAGCATCTTGATTGATTTCCTGTTGTTAAAAAAAAAACTTTGATTTATTTTAACTTGGTATTACTTAAGTTTTTTTGCCAGTCCTAGGGCTTGAACTCAGGGCCTGAACACTGTCCTTGGACACTTTTTGCTTATGGCTAGAGGCTTGCTACTTCAGCCACAGTGCCTCTTCTGGCTATTCCTGTGTATATGGTATGGAGGAATCAAAACCAGGACTTCATGTATGTTAGGCAAGCGCTTGACCACTAGGCCTAACTACTGGCCTGGAATTACTTATTTCTTTCTTAAACATCTCTTCATCCTTTAGTCACATATGGCCTTTGGAATCTTGAAGGTATAGATAAGCATACACATGGGGGTATATGCTAATTGTTCAGTAGTTGTTTTGTTTTAAATATAATTTTATTTTTTTAGGGACATGTTTGGTGCCATTCAACAGAGTAGTTCGTGAATTCAGTGCCTCTTGATCAATGCTACTTTTTTTTAAACATTCTTACCCATGTTCCCACCCCACCCCTTCCCTCATATTTCTTAATTTTTAGGTTATATGTGGAAATTTTTTGTCATTCAGCAAAGGAGTTTACACACAAAACATCTTGACATCTTGATCTGTGGCATTCCTTCATCAGATTCACTACTGCTTGCTTCCACCCACCACTTCCCTTGTTTTTCTCAGTTTTGTGGCATATGCAATGCATTTTTGCCTGCATTTTACTCATTTCTTCTTTAATTCTTCTACGTATCTCCTCTTGTCCCCCTCTCTCACAAGTACCCATTTCCTAGCCCGTACTTCATTGGGCTTGGACTTAGTTTTTCCAAAGAATTATACTATTTGTGTTCTCCACAAATTCTTTTCTGTTAATTCATCTATAACCACTTGGCTGCCAGAAAGTATGCTTAATTCTATATTTATAGGCACATTCCAATTCCCACTAGTGAGGAAACATACAACCTGTGTTTCTCTGGGTCTCACTTACTTCACTTACCATAATCTCCAATTTTTCTGATTATCATTTTTTAATGTTACATGTTATCTTATTCGGGATCGAGTTTGGAATCCTTCACACACCGTAGATTACACTGAGGTCAAACACAAATTTATTTCTGTACAAAAGGAAATGTGATAAGGATAATCCCTATGAGAATTTTTAATAATTTTTTATTGCGATTAATGGAAGGGTTACATTATATTCACCAGAGAGAAGGTGCATAACTTCACAAACATTGATACCCTTTCTTATGACATGGTCCCCATTTCCCTCCCACCCTCCCCCTGCCTATGAAATTTTTTATGAACTTGAGAAGCCATTAAGCCAGGAGAGATGGATTAGGATCTTCACACATGGGAAAATCTTGGCACCTACAATGTGAACAGCATGCAAAGTCTAAATTTTGTGAAAATCAGACCCACCCTTCCCCTTGTACTGTAGTGTGAGAAATTTTGGAGATAGAATGTGACTTGTTCTATTACTTTGAAATTATTCCAATTCCAAACTCAATCTTCCCCTATATCTTGTGACAATAAGAAATGAAAAACTATTTCACAATTGCTAATTCTGTATGTTAGAATTGCTAATTTCTGTTAGTTTCTTCCCGGAGTGTTAAGAAGTAAAAGCAGATACCCAATTTTGCAGGAAGAGATAGGAAACACACTTGGGCTCCTTGACATGGGTTGAAATTTTCTTAATAAAGGCCCAGAAACACAACAAATCAAAGAAAGTTGAGACAAATGGGACTGCATTAAACTGCAGAGCTTCTGTATGGCAAAGGACATAGGCAGCAAGATAAAAAGCTCACCTAGTGGGAGAAGATCGTCACTTGTCATATAACAGGCAAGAGTCTTATATCTAAAATATACCTACAGCTCAAAAAATTGAATCTTCCAAAAATAAACCCTCAAAGAAACCACCATCCCATTAAAAAGTGGTCTAAAGACTTGAAGAGAGACTTCTCTGAAGAGGAAATAAAAATGGCCAAGAGATACATGAAAAAATGCTCGACATCTCTGGCCATAAAGGAAATGCAAACTAAAACAACTTTGAGATTTTACTTCACCCCAGTCAGAGTGGCCATTATCAAGAAATCTAATAACAACAGATGCTGGAGGGGATGTGGCCAGAAGTGATCGCAACTACACTGTTGGTGGGAGTGTAACCTGTCCAACCACTCTGGAAAGCAGTGTGGAGGTTCCTCAAAAGACTAAACATAGAGCTCCCCTGTGACCCAGGAATCCCACTTCTGGGCATCTACCCAAATATCCAGAAACAAGGGCATACTAAAGCTACCAGCCAAAGGTGTTCATTGCAGCATTAGTTACCATGGCTAAAATATGGAACCAACCCAGATGCCCCTCAAAAGATGAATGGATCCAGAAGATGTGGTATTTATACACCATGGAATTCTATGCTGCCATCAGAAAGAATGATATTACCATTTGTGAGGAAACGGAAAGACTTGGAAAAGTCATGTTAAATGAAATAAGCCAGACCCAAAGAAACATAGGCTCCACGGTTTCCCTCATTTGTAGCAATTACTATACATTTAGGATTCTCCTAACAGAGGATCATAATAACTCAGGATGAGGCTAATCAAAAGGAATTCCAGGATATGGAAACAAGAGGTTTGTCCTTGTGATTATTGTTCTTGATGCACTATATGAAGCTATTTCTTTTTTCTTCTTTTCCCCTTAAAGTTTATCTCATGTCACTGTATCTGACTTTGGTACTTGGTATATTGTATATACATTTGTTTGTGTATTTGAAAATGTGAAGGTAATGGACAAACAAGATGAGTGGGAGGGGTTTGGGGGAGGGCAAGTGGGAGAAAAACATGGGAAAGGGGAACCATATTCAAGAAGTAACATACTGACTACCTGATGAATGTAACTGCAACCCCTCTGTACATCACCCCAGCAATAAAATACAATTTTTAAAAAGTAGTAGCTTTGCACATGGACTCTAAGCTTCTTTTGACCATATGTGTTGGGGAGTTCGCAGTCCACACTCCTGATCTTATTAGGGTTACGAGACTCATACAGTCACCCTCACGATCTAATGCACTATAACAAATTATTGTGAGGCAAAAGTTCGAAAAAAGATGCCACAATGGGTGAAACATAGAGGAAATGAAGCCCAAGTTTCCAAGAGTCCTTCCCCAATAAACTCACACAGAACCTACTTCATTCCGCCAACAAGGAGCTGTAAGGACACATACATTAAAAAAATGCCGGCCAGGGGAGCTCATTAGAGGCTCAGCTCCCAGGGTTTTCATTGGGAACTAGTGAGGTGGGTACTTGCTGCTTAGTAGGTAACAAAATTTCTGAGGACCAAGAGAAGCAGGTGACCATCATAACGCAGATTATACAAAGGGAAGAACCAGGAAACCAGTGCTAATCAACCTGAGACAAATAGGACCCTTCCCAAATCCAAATTACTGGGCATGGGATAGGAGCCAGTGTTGCAAAGCAGTCCTTTTTAGGAACAGCAGCTTCGGGCCTGTTATTTCTATTCTTTTTTGCATTCCACAGTGGCTAATGTTTTGCTACTTGTCTGATGGCCTTGTCTTCTGCCTGCGCTGTATCTCAGGGTTCTCTGGTGAGATTTTGAACTTGCTGTAAGTCACCTGTTTCATTTTCTCCCAGCCAGGAATTCATCCATTCATTAAAAAGAAAAGCCACCTGTTTTTATCATGGGACTTGCAATAACAATAACTGTGCTACTCAGAACCACCATCACCACTACCCAAACAGAATAATTAAACTGAGACCTTTCAGAGGAGAAGTAATAATTACAAAGCTAAAGCAGGGAAATCAGAAAAGCCTATTCAGAAAGAAAGGGACAGTAGTGGAAGATATAACAACTCTCAGGTTTAACGTGTAGAACAGAAGAAGGAGCACTTTTTAGAATGCAGAAAGAAAAAAAGGTTATGCTAGTCAGATGACCTTCTGTCGAAGGATTCAAGTGGCTGAGAGTGACCTCAGAGTACAAGGAAAACAACATTCCGAGTTCATTCTCCTCTCTCCCAAATTTCTGGCACTACTCCTATTGATACAATCAATCAAAAGCCAGGACACTAATCAATATAGGTTAGACTTCCAGAGCACAGGCTAATTAAAAAAAAAAGAAAAAGTCAATTTCTTATTTGCCAAGAATTCTGCATCTTTTGAATCAAATATTTTCTGACATCTCACCTTTTTAAAAAACAATTCCAGGGGCCGAGAGTTTGGCCTAGTGGTAGAGTGCTTGCCTAGCATGCACGAAGACCCGGGTTCGATTCCTTGGTACCACATACATAGAAAAAAGCTGGAAGTGGTGCTGAGGCTCAAGTGGTAGAGTGCTAGCCTTGAGAAAGTCCAAGGACAGTGCTCAGACCCTGAGCCCAAGCCCAGGACTGGCAAAAAAAAAAATTCCAAAATTCAGTTACACAAAATCAGTCTCGTCTCCTTCCAATCTAGTCAAGTTTTTAATAAATCACATATTGACCCAAGTTCCCCCAGTATAAAGCATATACCTTTCTTCTGTTTTTAACTTCCTGCATTTTTAAATTTTTATTACATTTTTCTCGCAGTATTACATTGTTTACAGTGCCATATGCCCTTAATATTTATTTGCATTCTCTTGCATAACACACATCATAGTTGTTGGGGTTTTTTTTGGCAGGTCCTGGAGCTTGAACTCAGGGCCTGGGCACTATCCTTGAACTTTCTCAGGGCTAGCAGTCTACTACTTGAGCCAAAGTACCACTTCTGTGTATGTGGTACCAAGGAATTGAACCTAGGGCTTCATGCCTGATATCAGACACAGATTGTCTATTTTTAATAAAGCAGTGTAAGCCACTAGTACAAAAAGAAACATCAAGAGTGAATACATTTATAAAAACAAAAGCCATAATAAAAAGAACTAAAGTAAAACCTAGAAGGCACAGAATAAAAGACCTTGAAAAGAAGTCCTATAGTCAGAATAATGCATGGTCATCTCTGACATGTGGGTGGAAAGTAACCAAAAGAAAACTTGATGTTCTCTTGTGCATAACATGAATCTGTCCCCAAAGGCTAAACATAGTGGTTCTGACACTTCAAACAATTAGAGTGCAAAGTTGGCATCTACTATGACATGACTTTGATGATCTAAGAGCAAAGAGGGAAAAGAGACCAAATGACCAGAACATGTCTAAGCCAGAACTATGATTTACCAACCACTCGTCTTCTCATTTATTGTCCTATATCCTTTGTGCAGGGGCTGACATGTTTTCTAGAAGGGTGGTAGCCGTGTGTGTTACACACAAAGCTACCTAACTCCTCCCAAGTGTTTTAAATGAACTAGAATGTTAAACATGAATAGAGATAATGCAAGGGTTGGTTTTTTTTTTGAAGTTTCTGGTTTATTTAGGAGTGATGAGGATTGTATATTCCTTCATATATCTTACAAGACATTGGAAATGTATGTGAGAATTTGACTGTAAGAAATCAGGAAAATGAAAATGGTTACCATGCTAAAATTATAGATAATAATGCACACGATTTATCAAAACTGAATGTTTCCCCCACACAGGATATTGCCCAGTAGATATTTTGGACACAGAAAACAGGAAACAGGAGTGGTATGCTTTCTCACAAAAATGTAACTTGAAAATGAACACAATTATTAAAATAATTTAACACTGTCAACGACTTCCATGAAAATCACTAATTTTCCTATTATAGTCAGTGCCATTAAATATGCAGTAGCTAATTAACTTTGGATTTTTGTCACTGGGATTTCCTCTTAATTTTGTTTGATGGCCTGAGAGGCTTGAGCCATAATATTTTAATATCTGAAAGATCGTTAAAAATAATGAGACAATTCCCTCTCCATGAGGGATTCATGTGTCTTCTGCTTCTTAATCTCTAAATCTGTGGAATACTATTAGGCTCAAGGAGGTAGATATTAAAAGATAGCCAAAATCTTTCAAATATTCATTTCAGAATACTTTTTGGTAACGTTCATGTCACATAGAGACATGGTAAAGAATGATGCTAACAAATCCAACCTCATAAAACTGGTTCTGTGTTAGCCAAAAGGGCTTTCTGAGTTCTATTCTGTGGCCTGCCATTTCTTACAAATGCATGTCATGTTCCTGTATTTTTCAGGAGAGAGAGTACAGGGTGATTACCAAAGCATTCTTTCTTAAGTCTCATACATGAAATTTTTCAAATGAAGTTTACCCATCATTTATAAGTACTTTACGAATTACTAAATGGAATACCACTTCATCATCTTTGTGGTGTCACCATCATTATCACAATTGTTATTTATTATGACAACTTGTATGTCAACTCTTTAAAGTGTTTCCTAGGCTCTTTTTTTTAAATGTGCACACTAAACCTATGAGATACGTGTCTACATCCTCATTCTACAGACCTGACATAAAGTTGAACAGATCAGATACTTTTCCCAAGGCCACGCACTTGTATTAAGGCAGCTTAAATTTTATACATAGTAATGGAACATAGGAAAAAGGCAGATGGTTGTGAGTCTGATTAGTAATTTCCCAAAGTGCATAATCCATTTTACTATAAAAATACTAAAAATGTTTTTTATAAACCTCATAACCTAATAAATGAAGATTGTCAAATACTACTAGAATCTTGGAGGAAAACAAGATTTATGACATTTGGCTGGAATTATAACCAATAGCACATAGCCAGCAAATGTGACTACGTCTCCCACAAAGTAGATTAAAGTGTATTTTTCTTCCTGTAGCTTCTCCACCTCTACTAACTCGTAACCATTTTGCTGAGTCTCAGAAATACAAGATTTGTGTCCTAATGCTAAAAGACCACTCTTTAAAGCAATTTAGTGCCTCCTCTGTGATTCTTATTAACTTTGCCTCTCAAAGTCCAATTACAAAGTGCAATTCAAATTAATATTTGTGTGTATATGTGAAAATGGAATGAAGAAATTTAAGTGGCTGAGTGGGGTCGAGAAACAAGGTGACAGTGATCACAATGCATTGTACTCACAAATGACACTTTGAATCAAACCCCTTTTTACAAGTAATTAAAGATCATTAAAAAATAAAATTACAGTTACAGGAAAGCACCCAGGCAGGAATCAATGCAGAAATGAGGCCACATAGATCTATCATGCCAGCTGAGCTCAGCAGGAATAAAACACTGTGGATGGGGTGTGAAACAGTGAGAAATGAGGATTGTGTTTCTGCATGCACTATAGCTTTCCACGGCAGCAATGAGCCAAACAACCTCCCCAGACCAAGATTTCATCAAAGGCCTTGTGCCCAGGAGCCCACCCAATGGAGAATCAAGAAAGAGCACTGACTCCCTCTGCCATTCAGCTCAAGAGACTTCCAAGCAGACGTGAAGAAAGATTAAGGACAAAGAGCCGTCTGTTGCTGAGAGAAGAGACCAGTGCTCAGGAATCTTAAACAACTCACATACGAAGGGAGAAATGTGGTTATTTGGCATCTTCTTTCTCACGGTCCATCATCTCTTCTGTGAGGTATTCAGGTTGCCTACATAACTTTTTATGATTCAGAGAAGAGTCTTGCCTTGTTGTGTCCCTAACCAAGAAGAGGAAGGAGAGTGCTAAAATTTTAATAGAAAAATGCTGGAAGAGAAATTGTCTTGAGAGTTGATTTATGTCTAAGCCCTTACCTGTGTGGGTGAAATGATAAAAATAATTTATCTTGGAATAGAAGTTGACTCATAAAGAACTGAAGCAAGCTCTCCTATACTGTTCTTTCTTTGATCATTTAAAACAACTTTTTAAAGCCACCCAAATCAGACCTTTCTCCTGACACTCACTAAATAAAATAGGGCAAGGATGATTCTTGTCATTTTATTTAGAAACTAGAATTAGGTTTGAGAGTTCCTAGGAAACAAAAGACTAAATTTTACACGAATTTGAGAGGATAAACTTTACAGACAGAAAATGATGAGGGTTTATAAGTGTTACAAACACCTACCATTTAGTTAGTAAACATATCTCCAAAATCGAAAACACTGAATAGGACTATTATATAAACGTTATTTAGGAATAAAGTTTTATTGGAAAACTTGACAATTGCTTGCAGTGTTTATTTTCAAAGGGAAGCAGATACTTTTGAACTCGTTTCTAACTTTATCTCCTAGTGAACATATAGTAATGGCATATAGTTACCAGCTCCTGTGTAGCAATAATCCAGTAGATGCATACAATGTGCAATGATCAAATAAGACTAGCATTTCCAAGTGTTCCATCTTCATGCTGGGAACTTTTGGACTCCTTTTTTTTTCTAGCTTTTAACTAATATACTGTCACAAACTTCTATCAGCTTACTGTGCTACAGAGCAATAGAATTTCCTATGAGATGATAGCAGAGCAGTTACCTGCCTCTCTCCTCTCATGCCCTCTTACCACTATACTTCCTAACGCTTAGCCATCACTGTTCTGTTCTCCACTTCAGCCAAATCAGATATCTGTCTTACATATGTGACCAACAAGGTTTTGTCCTTTTAAATATAACTGAGGATAATATAGCTTGTTTCCATAATGTCCATTTTTTGGTGGGTAAAGGTGTGTTAGACTTTTAAGGAAAGAAAAGTAAATTTGGTAAATTTTTATCAATATTCAAATTTAAATAAAATTATGCTTTTAAGATCTAAAAAGATTTTAATAAGTGTCTTTTTGTACCTGGCTGATTTTACTTCCAATATACTTATACTTATTACAAATGAGAAGATTTCGATATTCTTTTTCCTGCCTGGATAATATTTTATTATGTCCCTATTGTGAACTTCCCCTCTTCTTTTATCTGTTGATCACTTTGATTATGATGTGTTAGCTCCTTGCACAGTGAGCAAACAAATTAACATGTATCTGTTCTAATTCTAACAAGAACGTTAGATATTCTTTAACACTGCACGAAATGCAATTACGTACAGGGACTTAATGGTAAGTTTCCTATTTTAATTAACATATGGTACCATCCTAGAATAGTTTCTGGTTTTTTATTCTAAGGTTGATCTACAATGGGATTTCAGTTCAGCATATCAGTTTAAGAGCACAGTGCACCTTGGTCAATAACTGAAATTCTTTTCCTGGATATGAATCGATGTATCTTTGTATGTGCACTGAATAATCACACTCAAACATGTGAAAATCTTTATAAGACCCACAGAAGTCTAGATATGACCTCTGTACATTTCATAATTTTTCAGTCCACTTTGTATCAGGGGCCAGCCTGTGGAAATTGAACAGGACATCTGGCAGTTGGAATGCAGAGATCATTAGATAAGATATCATTGCAATTACATCCCACCTGTCTTTTGGATGGCAAGAATCCCCTTGATACAGAAATGAGATTAATATTTTACGTGCTCACCAAAAAGTAAGGGCCACTTTAACTTCTTTGAGAACATTTAATGAGTAGCTGATAACACAGGCAAATTAGCTACCTAGCTATTAAAATATATGAAACTTTGAAAAAATAACTTCCTCAGATCTTTTTTTTGTCAGTCGTGGGGCTTGAACTCTGGGGCTGGGCACTGTCTCTGAGCTCTTTACTAAGGCTACCATCCTACTCCTTGAGCCACAATTCCACCTCCGGTTTTCTTGTGGTTAATTGGAGCTAAGATAAACTTTAGTGCCCCCAGCTGGCTTTGAACTGTGATCCTCAGATCTCAGCCTTCTGAGTAGCTAGGATTACAGGTGTGAGACACTGCGCCCAGCCAGGACTCTTTTCCAAAAATTATTTTCTTAGGATTCTTAATGAGATTCTTGCTCAGTCTGGTGATTCCCTTCCACTGTCCCTCCCCCCAAAAATGTATTCAGGCAGAGTTACTGGGCTTTGGTGACTTTTGTACAACAAGTGTTACACTTTCAAGAGTTACTCCTACTTTTGACAATCTCTCTTTCTCTTGAAGGCTAAGTAATAGAGATCAAGTAACTTCTCCTTCAATACTCAGTCTCCTCTTAGGAACAGGGAGATAATGTGAATGACCAATATGTCTTAATTGTCAGGGACAGTGAATGACATAATTTATGTACATCCTTAGCAGAGTTGTCTGGAAATGCTTGCTGTGGTTTCTGTTGTGGTAGTGGTTTTATTTTACTTATTTTTTCCTAGTGAAAAATCATTATAAAACTATAGTATTTAGCAATAGAAAAATATAGCATATGCTGAAAATGAGCCCACATATTGAGCATGAGTTTGAATTCTTTCTGAGTAAGATCTCTGATGTGGGATAAACATGGGCTTGCCTTATCTGTGGAATGGTCATAATAGTATCTCCCACATCAAGAAGATGTGGCATTTATACACAATGGAATTCTATGCTGCCATCAGAAAGAATGGCATCGCCCCATTTGTAAGGAAATGGAAAGACATGGAAAAAATCATATTAAGTGAAGTAAGCCAGACTCAAAGGAACATAGGCTCAATGGTTTCCCTCATTTGTAATAATTAGTACACATCTAGGGCTCTCCTAGAAGGGGATTACAATGGCTCAAAACCTAGGTACATAAATAAGACCATATAATATGAGATTAAATGAAAGAATCTCTAGGATATGGAAACAAGAGCTTTATCTTGTGTGATTGTTCTTCTTAATGTACTATGTTATTTCTCTTCTTTGTTTCTCTTTGGTTAATCTCATATTGTTACAGTATCTGATTTTGTTACCTGGTATATTATATATACATTTATTTGTTTATTTGAAATAGGAAAGGGAAGGGGAAACAAGATGATTGGGAATGGGTGGGAGGAGGAAAATGGGGACAAAAGCATAAGAAGGGGTATCAATGTGTGAGAGGTAACACAACTATTATCTGGTGAATGTAACTAACCCTCTATACATTATCTCAACAATAAAAACATAAAATAAAAAATAGTATCTCCCACATGCCATTCTCATGAAGATTAATTAAATGTATATAGGCAATGCAAACATCAAACACTAAAATTTTAATTATCATTTTAACCAATGGGTTTTTAGCTAATTATTCATTATAATAGATGTGGTTTATTGAGATGAACTGACAGACTAGGATGAGGCATTCTTCTGTTTAACTCATGAATGGGCACAAATTATCATCAAATAATAAATAGAAGCACCGTTAAGTTTTTACAATAGTGCTTCGGCACCACTAAGCTAAATAAATATTCATTGCAGAAGTGAATTATAGGCAGGAGTTTATTTTATTTCTACGGGAAGCCTCTTAAATGGCTCCCAGAAATCCATTTTTTAATTTGTTTGTTTTGTTAATTGCCAATCTACTTATATTTGATGAGCAAATCTCTATTTCCCTATATAAAGATCATTTCCTCCTACAAATATTGATGGAGAACCTATTACTTGCCTGACACAAATATTAATGACATACACCCTGCTCTGAAAAGTCTCAGAGTAAAGGGATAGGCCAAGAAGTAAAGGAGTAAAGCAGACAGCAATGTTTACTAACAGAGAGGCTCTGTTCCAGTACCTTGAGAGTGGGGAGACACCTCTTAGTGGACTCTTCATCTTCAATGTCCAATGCACAAATAAAGCAAGATATTCAGTACACTATTATAATCACGTGGAACTCTACTATATCAGTGGTGGAGCCAAAACAAACTCAGCTCTTACTAAAGACACATAACTAGAAGGTATTTTTTTTCTGCTCTGAAAATAGAGGATGCAAATGTGAATTAAAGAGCTCTATTCGTCTTCTAGAGAAAATGGGTAAGTGATGAATGCCAGCAGATATCATGTATCAGATACAAAAGAGAATTCTATTACCATATTTTAACTTAAAACTAACATTCCCATAAGAGAAAATAATATGTTCAGAAAGAAAGAAAGAAGATCTTTCTTGGGGGGTGTCTTCAAATATCATGACAAGGAAATTTAAGAATACAATTCATCTTGATCAGTTGTCACCCCTTTCAACATTCTCATTCATCCTCCATCTACCTTGTCTCTCATTTTTAGTTTTGAACTAAGTCTGCATTTTCCCCTCTTCTCTTCATTCATTTATCCCTTTTTCCCTATTGCGTTCAAGTACCTGTTTCCTGGTGTTTTATTTTATTGGACTTTGCTTTTGCCTTGCTAAGGAATTACTCTATTTGAGATCTGCCTTAAATCTATCTTATTGCTGTTAATACATTCGTATATACTTGCATACCACCATATTTACTTATGAGTTTATAAGTTAAATCTAGCTTCCACACAGAAAGGAAAACATATATCCTTAGTCTCTCTGGGCCTGATTTACTTCATTTCACATAAGGGCTTTTTTTTTTTTGCCAGTTCTGGGGACTGAACTCAGGGCCTGAGTACTGTCCTTGGGCTTTCCTCAAGATTAGGACTCTATCACTTGAGCCACAGCACCTGTTCTGGCCTTTCTATATATGTGGTACTGAGGAATCAAACCTGGGTCTTTGTGTATGCTAGGCAAGCACTCTACCACTAGGCCAAACTCCCGGCCCCTTAACATAAGTTTTTGCAAGATTTTCCTTTTTTTTTTTTTTTTACAAATGTTACAATATCATTATTTGTACTGGATGAATAAAATTCCATTGTGTATATGTACCATATTTTCTTGACCCATTCATCCATCAAGGAGAATCTGGGTTGGTTACATACCTTGGGTATGCAGTGAATAGTGCTGCAATAAACAGTTGTTCTGTGGATTTATTATACCCTGATTTTTAATCTTTTGGGGAAATATCCAAGAGTGTAATTGCTACATCATAGAGCAGTTCTATGTTTACATTTTTGAGGAATCTTCACATTGCTTTCCAGAGTGGTTGAACAAATTTACATGCTCACCAATAGTGTATTAAAGTCTTCTTTCATATGTCTAAGAATGCTGCCCAGTTTCCTCTCTCAGTAAACATTCCTCTATCTCCAATTACTGAGGTCATGTTGCATAGTACATAAAGATATAGTTGGTAGAATCAGATAACTTGATTTCACTTCTCAGCTCTGGATAAATCAGCTATACTGTCCTGGAGCAAGAAATATGTCTGCTTTTTCTTCTTCATTTGCCTCGTCTGTACAGTGAGTAAAGATAGTTCTAAACCCCACAAAATGTGGGGGTCAGATAAGACTCCTGCACAGCCCTGTTGCACCACATTCTCTGATGGTGGTAACTTTCTACTGTTAGCTGGTTATAAAACTAGCTGGAACAATAAGCTACCACATTGAAGGGATTTAGCAAAAAGATTTTCAATATATAATTTTCACTTATCACTCCATTCTATTTCTAATATCTACCTATTACTACATTTACATTTTTATTTACATTCATGCTAAAAGCATAGCATGATCTATAAATAGTTGAATGTGGAGTTTTAAAATAAGGAAGACATATTCTAAGCCTCCTAACATTTAATCACAAGTATTTCTAAATATTGAATTAGCTAAAGAGATTGTGGTTAATTCTTCCCAAAGGAGAAAGGCAATCTAGGAGAAATACAGGACTCAGACAGTGACTGAAGCATCTTGCCTTGATTTTCTAGTGATATCTATGACAGCATTAGAGATGAAGAGACCACATACTAATAAGATTTCATACATTCTCTATTACTATAGTTAGGAATATAAAATATTATTTCGGTAACTCCTTTTATCTCAGGAATATTTTTTCTTTGGTACTGAAGGGAGGATGCTGTCACTTGGACCTGGGCCAGGGACCACCAGTTACTTCTGATAGATACAAATTGTTGAATTGGAGATTTGATACCTTTTCTCAAAGTGAGACCATGAAAGTGAGCTTTATGAAAATGGAGAATTTCTTCTTGATAGCTTTCATCTTCAATACTTAGGCTAATTTTGTTTAATCAGAGAACTGTAGGACTCATTAACAGGCAAAGTTTATATGCACATTGAAAATTACTATCCTAAGAACTACTAAGAGACCTCCTCAAGATAAATGTCGTTAGTAAGAACCTGAAGAAGAGGACTTCCATAATAAATGGAAATTAATTAATATTAATTAATCAATATTGGAATTCACACTAGAACTCACTATAGGTGATCTCACTATAAAACTCACACTAAAATAAAGAAAAATAATGCCTTGCCTAGTTTAAGATTAGAATTTTGTAAAAACCTAATAACGTTGTAGCATTCAGAATCTTTCTGGAGAGTATCAATATCTATTACATGTTTATTTTCATTAGAATTAATTTGTGTTTTCTGTAGATATTATGAACCAGATTAACAAATTGATAGTGAATTAATTTGTCTATTCTGTTTACAAAAATTATTTTATGTCCACCATATCTCAGTCATTGCTCTAAATGTTTAGAAAACAAATGCTAATAAAACATTTTTTTCCAGTCCTGGGGCTTGAACTCAGGGCTTAGGCATGATCCTTGGGCTCTTGGGCTTTCTCAAGACTAGAGTTCTACCACTTGAGCCACAGCACCATTTCTGGCTTTTATTTATGTATATGGTACTGAGGAATCGAATCCGGGTCCTCGTGCATGCTAGGCAAGCACTCTACCACTAGGCTAAACTCCCAGCCCCTAACAAAATATTTTTAAAAAATCATTCTTATGGAGTTTATATAGTAGTGGGAAAGACAGAAAATGAACAATTAAAAAATCAATGAAGTAGGTTTGCTGGGTAGTCGGAAATGCTGTAAGTGAAATCACATGTGGAAAACCTGAAAATAATTTAGGAGCACATAAAGACTGTAACTTTAGGTACTTTTAAGGCAACTAGTGTAATTCTCAGTGAGAAGCCCATTTTATTAAGATGAGAAGAAAATTGAAGAATGAGCAATGTAAGTATCTAAGAGCATCTTTGGCGGAGTACAGTGAGGAATGATGTTAGTGTGGCCACAAACATTGAACCCAGAGAAGGATGCTGCAGAGAGATAATCAAAGCAAAGCGCAGCAGGTCACATCTCCAGTTCCACTGTAGATCTCAGTGTTTGCTCCATAGTATGGAAACCATTGGTTTGAACAAGAGTCTCCAAATAAAATAAAGGGCTGATTGAATGGTGAAGATACTCCTTTAGCTACTAAATGCCATCTCCACCTATCACGTTGATATCTGTAATACATCCAAGACATTATCTAAACTTTCCTAAAGTTCAGTGCAGCAGCTCAGTAATAGAGCACTGATCTAGCACGGTCCAATGTCCTTGCTTCAATCCTAGTTCCATTCATAAGACATGAAATCATTTTATTAGATAAATAATATCTTGCATAATATATCAGGGACATTAGATATTCATTTTTAGCTTCTCTCTAGCCAACTTGCACATTTGTATTTATGGGTCATGATTACTGTGCATCACTAACTTTCTTCAACCTCTGACATTGCAAACTGAATCCCTCCCTCTCTTGAAATAAGTGATGGCTTGACAGTAGCAGATATTTGCTTATTGGAAATATCAAGTGTTTTAAAAGTGTGGGACAGGTCAGCTATTTTATTTTGGGTCTAAGTTGGCATGTGGGGAATGGAGACAAAATGCTGGGAACCATGGTAGTGGCAATAGTGTAAAAAATATGCAAGAAATGTATGATGGAGAGTTTTGGAGAGAAAAGCTGGAGGTCAGCACAGATCACAGCTTATTTATATAGGACAATCCTTTTCAATGTAACCATCTACTTAGAACTAGCTGAGCTACTTTTGCAACTTTTCAATCCAAGCCCATGTTTAAAATTACTGACAATTCTCTCTCAGTGTATCTAATACATGTTGTATGTGTCTGTTAACCATAATATCATGGTTGCTCCTTATTTTCAGGATCTTTCAGAAATTTGAGGATATACAGGATACAGAACTCTTACTCCCCCAAAAAAAAAAAATCAATTTCTCATGGGATTAGAAAGGCACAATAAGGACGTAAACTCACAAAGGTTTCTTTCATTGCTTTCTTTTTTTTTTTTTGCCAGTCCTGGGCTTGAGCTCAGGGCCTGAGCACTGTCCTTGGACTTTTTCAAGGCTAGAGCTCTACCACTTGAGCCTCAGCACCATTTCCAGCTTTTTTCTATGTACAGAGGAATCCAACCCAGGTCTTCATGCATGCTAGGCAAGCACTCTACCACTAGGCTAAACTCCCGGCCCTTTCATAGCTTTCTTGAGGATTGTTCTCTCTGTCTTTCTCTGTCTCTCTCTTCTTCCTCCCTCATCTCTCCCCTCTCTCCTCTTTGTCCTCTCATCTGACTTAGGACCCATGATCCAACAGATTAATAGGATTCTTAAATTAGTCTTCATGCTTCTAGTTCAGCACACAACACTCATGGTTAGCAGAGATTCTGTGAGCTCCCAACACTGGTTAAGGACCAAGACTTTTTGCTCTGATGGGCCAAAGTCCACCAGCTTTCCCCATCAGCTACCATTCCTCTCATAGAATTGTCCAGGAAGCTCTGTAATTCCAGCTCACTGCTGCCACCTTTTGGGTGTTGATGGGGATTTCTGACTGACTTCCCACCATGTCTCCCATGGGCTTCAACTATAAACGTGTGTGTGTGTGTGTGTGTGTGTGTGTGTGTGTGTGTGTGTGTGTGTGTGTGTGTGTGCGTGTGAAAGAGAGAGAGAGGGAGGGAGGGAGGGAGGGAGGCAGGGAGAGAGAGAGAGAGAGAGAGAGAGAGAGAGAGAGAGAGAGAGAGAGAGAGAGAGAGAGAGAGAGAGAGAGAGATTTGATTTTCAACTAGACCTTGAATATTTAATGGAGTGTATGCCCCTGATCTCTTTGGCATCTTGCAGAATTATTCTAAGCTTCATCGTACTTCATCATAACAATACAACTCTTTCTTCTCCTTATCCTTACAGACAACTCCTTTGATGTAAAAACTTTTACCTTCATTTCTGAATTAAGATGTCTATTGTTCTGCCTTGAATTTACATTCTGTACTGAAAACTTATCACCAGCTGAGTACTACCTACGTGTCAGTGGGAGGTAGATATGGACAAGTATTTCATGGACCAGGGATAACAGCATTAGGCGAGTGTGCCTCAGACTGGTTCACAGGCTCAGGACTGATGACAGATGTCACATGGGTGGATGGCTAGTGGAGCTAATCTCAGTTCTACCCTGAGCTTCCCATTCACAGGTAGATAGACGCAGCAGAGTGCTACTGGTAGAACTGTGGCTGTGATCACAACCAGGGTGTGGGAACTATGAAACTCTAAGACAGAACTGAGTCGGTCATGTTAGAAAGAGTGTCAGGATTTTCAATCAAGAGTTAGTGAATCTAAGCCAGGAAGAAAAGTTTCTGTGCAGAACCATGTTTGTATCTATTATAAAGTGGTTTTTTTGTCCCAATGGTGACTATTGATGAATACGGTCTAACTTTCTTCAGTGGATCCACAGATTCCTGTGTACCTTCTCTGTAAACACACAGCCTAAAGTGTCACTGCAGGATGAGGTCAGGTCAGGCTCATTTTGTCTTCTAGCAAGAAGTCAAATCTTCACCCAATTCCAATTATTAAGGCTAGGCCATTTCTAGCTACCTTACAGGACAAAAGCTAATAGGTTAAGGTCTAGAAACTCATTTAACTGAAAGAACTGAAATGCTAGGTAAAATCAGAAAAATGATCTCTAACACACAAATTTTAAGTAAAAACAAACCATGTATGTGAAAATTGGTAACTGGCATTATCCCTCAGTATTGAAGGGACAGAGTAGTAATTGTCACCAAGTGAAAAACAAGTCACTGAATGTAGCAAGTCACTGGATTTATCTGGTTGAGGAATCCAGATTTTTCTGTTGAAAAAATGTGCATTCCTTACATTAGAGTTGATTGTTTACTTAAAAATATCAACAATCTAATTATTTATGTGTATTTCCTTCATTATTAAGAGATGGAAAGTAATTGTAACCAATTTTTAAATCCATATGAGAGTTGGAACCCCATAATAATTGGTACTCTTGATTTAAAAAAAAAAGGTTCTCATCTTTTTTAGCTGTCATCTTAGGGTTGTTTTCATTCAGGATTTACTCTGTGATTCTTCCTAAATGCCCCTAAATCCAAAGTGCCTTCACTTGAAGTTCTGTTGTGATAAAACATGTCCTGAGTTGCCACCAATTTAGAATGGACTGCCAGCCTGAGGAAAGTTAAAAAGCCCAAGTTGGTTCTTCAGAGAGCTACAGACGGCATAATTTATACCCAAATGTCTCCTGAGTATGCTTTCTTATCTTCATAAAGAAATAATAATGAGCTGTAATGAGTGAATTAGTCCTTCCTGATTGTCAGTATTTTTTCTTAGTTTTTTTTCTTTCACATACTAGCTATCAAATATAAACATCTAAATCCTATAAAACTAATTTTAAATTATTATAGAGAATTGACTTTCCTATATCCTAGGTAAATAATGGTGTCTTTGTAGATAATAAAAATAATATGTACATACCCCATTTATGATAGGGATCATGGTTTATGTCACACATTCATGTCAAAATATCAAACCAGGGCTAATTTCCTCCATTTTATGTTTGATTGTATGCCATACCTGCAAATCTCTTCAGTAAGGGATCAGCTTGTCTTTTGTGGGAGACAGTAATCTTGCATTGATATTTTTAGTGAACAGACTTAAAGATAGAGCTCTGAGACAAATGATAAATTTGCTTATAGTATCAGAACATTATTATGTTCTCTGAATTTAACAACGTAACACGTTATACAAGCAAGTAAATTGTCCCATGACACTTGAGGCCAAGGACACTGGCGCTGGTGCTTCTGCTGCTTGTATACCGTGACTAATAAACTCCTTTAGGCTGACCTGAAAGTCTCACATCTTCTACTGTCTGTTTAGCTTTCAAGTCAGTTGCTGGCTCAGATACTTTGTGATTCTTGACAGCACCATCTAACTAGTAGGATGTAGCTTATGCTAGGATGTAGGCCTGCACAAGCCTGATTCAGGCTTGCACATTTTTCTGCCTTGCTTCATTCTTATCACAGAGTTGATTAATCCTGTCAATCATGCTGTCTTACTGCTGCTCCAATCTATCTTTCCATATCCCTGACCTTGGGTGATGCTACTATTTTGCAAGCTATAGTCATGTGAGTCTTTCCTTTCTTTCTTTCTTTCTTTCTTTCTTTCTTTCTTTCTTTCTTTCTTTCTTTCTTTTTTTCCATTTATTTATTTATTTATTTATTCTCAAACTTAAATTTAGTCCTTTTGCATTTCTTTTCTTTTTTATTTATTTATTTTTTATTGTAATTAGTAAAAGGGTTACATGATATTTGCCAGATAGAAGGTGCATTAATTCACATACATTGATACCCTTTCACATGTCTTGGTACCCATTTCCCTCCCCCCCCCACACCCCCCACCCATCTTGGTTTTCCCCCCTTCCCTATCAAATTTCAAATATCCAAATACAAATAAATTCAATATATCAGATAACAAAGTGAGATACTATACCAATATGAGATAACCAAGGGACAGCAAAGGAGATGAGAGACAACATAGTATATTAAGGACAACAATCATTCATTATATGGCTTTTGTTTCAATATCCTGGAGGTCCTGTCAATTAGCTTCACATTATATGGCCTTATGTATCAAGATTTTGCTCTATTGCAGATCTCTGCTAGTAGAGCCCAAGGTTTCTACTGATTATGACCAATGAGGGAAACCATTGATCCTAAGTTCCTTTGAGTCTGGCTTACTTCACTTAATATGATTTTTTCTAAGTCTTTCCATTTCCTACCAAATGGGGCAATGTCATTCTTTCTGACAGCAGCATAGAACTCCATTGTGTACAAATACCACAACTTGTTGATCCACTCATCAACTGAGGGACATCTAGGTTGGTTCCATATCTTTGCTATGGTGAATAGTGCTGCAATGAACATTGTTGTGCTAGTGGATTTAGTATGTCCTTGTTTCTGGATGGTTGGGTAAATGCCAAGTAGTGGAATTGCTGGGTCAAAGGGGAGTTCTATGTTTAGCCTTTTGAGGCACTGCCACACTGCTTTCCATAGTGGTTGAACGAGTTTGCACTCCCACCAAACAACGGACAAAGACTTCATATCTAAAATATATCAACAACTCAAAAAATTGAATCACTCCAAAACTAACCTCCAAAGTAACAACCATCCCATTAAAAAATGGGCCAAAGACTTAAAGAGAGTCTTCTCTGAAGAAGAAACAAAAATGGCCTATAGACACATGAAGAAATGCTCAACATCTCTGGTCATAAAAGAAATGCAAATCAAAACAACTCTAAGATTCCACCTCACTCCAGTTAGAAAGGCCAGGATCAGGAAAACGAATAACAGATGCTGGAGGGGATGTGGCCAGGAGGGATCACTACTACATTGTTGGTGGGAGTGCAAACTCTTTCTTTCTTTCTTTCTTCCTTTCTTTGTACTTTTTTTTTGTCTGTGATGGGACTTGAACTCTGGGCCTGGATGCTATTCCTAAGCTCTTCATCTCAAGGCTACTGCCCTACCCCTTGAGACACAGCGCCACTTCCAGTTTTCTGGTGATTAATTGAAGCTAAGAGTCTCACAGACTTTAGTTCCCAGGCTGGCTTTACTGTGATCCTCAAATCTCAGCCTCCTGAGTGGCAGGCATGAGTCTCCTTCGCCCAGCAACCCTTACTTATTTCTTCAACCAACTGTTCTTTCTCGGTTTGTACAGAATTCAAGAAACATGCTTGTATTTCTTTCTCTGCAACCTGAAGCATCTTATGTTCTCATGTACTTCTTTGGCTCTGGCCCCTGGCTCCACTGCAATCTAATTTTCGGCTCAAAATCTCGCAGTTGTCCATCTCTTTCCTAACATTAACTATGAAACTAGCCTTGATTAGGGAAAATGGATGGTGTGAGAATCATGTATATGTCTAAGATTTATGAAGGATTTGGAGAGAGTTGTGTGACAGGAACAAGAAGATTGTGGGCTCTTTCTCTTGTAGCATGAGTGTTCAGTAGATGATAGTGTGGCCATTCTCAGGTTCATTCCCCATCTTTTCCTACTATGCGCTTGACTTAGGACACAATGAGCCACATAATTCAGGCTGTTCCCTTTTTTTCTGTTGCATTTAACCAAAAGGAGAAGCTTGCCAAAAGTGAAAACAGTAGGAACAGGATTCTTCTCACTTCCCTTCCCACCTTACCACCACAGATGGGCGAACATGATCCAGCTTCCCAAAGCCTATAGCCTCTCTAATACAACCCTTTACCATTGAAGGCCTCTGGTGCTAACAGTCTCCTTCTGCTGTTAGACTCAGGGTGTTTCACCATTCTCTCATTGATTCCCTTGCTGAAAAGAACCCTTTTGTTAAGCAAGATTTAACTGATGTTTTGAGTGCCATTGGTTTGCATTCTATACATCCTTCTGGCCCCAATACAAACACTAAGTCAGTTGATTGGATTCAGTCATAAATATGAGAGAGTAAAATACTACTTAGGCAGACCCAAGAAGATGCATGACAGGGTAAGAATGGCAGCTATGCTTAGTTCACAGTCTCACAAGCTTACCATGTCCACCAGCTCATCTACAGTAGTGGCCAGTCCTGCAGAGGGGCATGCTTTCTCTTCTCACTAGACAGCAGTGATATCTGGCTGAATCTGGCATGTGCATGTATGACCAAAATCACAGGAGCTATATCATAGTCCTTTGCAAGTCGCACTGAAAGGGTCTGACTTCCTGCATTGTCTTTTCATCTTCCAAAATAGAAAAAGAAGTCATTTCCATTAATTCTACAAACTTATTGATGGGAGTTATATCTGGATGATTCCCCCAATTGTAAATCAGCTATGTGGGGGGAAGAGAGAGAGAGAGAGAGAGAGAGAGAGAGAGAGAGAGAGAGAGAGAGAGAGAGAGAGAGAGAGAGAGAGAGAGAGAGGGGGAGAGACAGACAGAGAGAGAGACAGAGACAGAGAGACACGGAGAGAGACAGAGACAGAGACAGACAGAGATTTCTTAGATTAGATGGAATTCAATTATTACTTTTTATCACCAAATAGAACATTTCATTTCTTTCAGTCTAAATGAAGCCAAGTACTTTAAATACAGAAATCTCTAAAACTTCTCAGTTAATTAATTAGGACCCAATCTCCCAAACCCACAATTCATTCCTATCCCACTAACCCTAACTGTCTATTACTCTACCAAGTAAAACTTAAAGAAAATGTCAACAGTTAATGTAACAGCAATAGAGCAATGAGTATTAAAGTGGAACTTGTTTTTATTTATTACATTTTTATGGTTGGAGTAATGTATAGAGGAATTACAGTTACATTTGCCAAGTAGTAGTTGCATTACTTCTCATATATTGAAACCCCTTCTCGTGTTTTTGTCCTCATTTCCTTCCCCCGCCACCCCACCTCACTTATCTTGTGTGGCCTAGTGGTAAAGTGTTCACCTAGAGTGGAAAACTCTTTGTGAAAACTCAAGAATTACATTGTGCTACATGCACGCTTCTTAGTACTGAGAAGACTGAGGCAGGATGATTAAGAGAAGGCCAGCCTGAGTTCTATGACAAGACTATTCCTTGAAACCAAATTAAACAAAAACGTTACATTTACTACTATTAGAACCTGTCGGGAAGGTCTTGGACAATGTAGACAAAAAGAATCAAGACTTATTTTGGAACCTGGAAGGGACATCCTGTCTTTGTGGGGTTTCAGGAATAAACATTGAGCTATGGGATGTGATGGCTGTCTGCTGATAAATTGGCAACAATCATAGATGCCTCACTGCAAAGGACAAGAGAACAATTTCCCCCTTGTGACATTCTCAATCACAGGTAGCAAAGTACCAATGTTCTTGCTTTCCCCTAACTTGAAACTATTTTTTAATTGTTTGACAAATTGACCAGTTTATGACAAACATTACTTTGTCCTTTTTTTGCTTGTTTGCAAGCATAACACAAAAATAAAGGTTTCTTAATATATACTTAAGGGGGAAAATCAACTCTCTGTTTTGGCAGCAATATGATTAGCTATCTATGTGATATATATACAATATTTACTGATAAATATACATAAATCATATACACATACATACACATAGACACATATCTATCCAAATTCTTATGGAAAAATCTAGCCAAAATGATTCCAAAAGCTAGCTCTATATTAGATAGTTGTTTAAAAATAAAAATGGTGAGAAATTTGTTTTCATTTTCTTTTTTTCATATATTCTTTATTGTAATTAATAGAAGGGTTACATTATATTTGCCAGATAGGAGGTACATTAATTCACATACATTGATACCCTTTCTCATGTCTTGGTCCCCATGTTTTCATTTTCTTTTTGTAACTGAATTATTATTAAGTAGCTGTACAAAAGGTTTCCAATTCCATAAATGAGAATATGAGTTCAATGCATCTGGATCACATTAATCAATTTTAATACATTTCAAGAAATACCTGAAAATATCTTAAAAATGAAAATGTATTTCTAAAATGTTCTTTGTGTATAAGCTATAATTTTTCTGAACTCAAGGGATCAATAATAATAATATAAGCATTTTCTGGAATAAAATTATCAAAAGACATGGCAAAGACAAGGAACACAAAACAGGCCACTCCAAGTACCATTAGTGTATTATAAAGTACCTGTGCTAGGAGCAGTAAAAACCCCAACACAGAAGCCATCTGACCCCTTAACCACAGCAGCAGAGTCTGGTTGGAGTGAGTCAGAGTCAGATCTCTTCTGAATCCCAGCTTACTCTGCTCAGTACACATTATCCTGACTTCGAGCAGCTGGACTTCACAGTGGGACTCAGCCAGACAGAGCTCTCTATCAGGTCAATGTGACAGGAAGTCAAATGCATTCGTTTCAAAAAGAACCATGCAGTTCTGACTCCTCCAGCTTTTGGTACTCCTAACAGAATTAAAAATTGGACTATTCCTTCCAAACAAATACCTACAGCCTGTGCCTCCGAATCACTTTGTGAAGCGACAGCTGTCATCCCTGCCTTCTTTTCAAAGTACAGTATGATCTGCGTTAGCCTTTGCTTGAGCAAACTCTCCTAGCTCCATCTGTGCCCTTTTTGTAAAAAATCTGCTTTAAAGAAGAAATGCCCACTCTCCATATATTATTGATTGCCCCTGACACCCAGTCAGGCTGCTTATTCCTCATACTCCAGCAGGCCCTAGGTATCCGTGTCTGATTACGTGGGCCTGTCCAGCAAGAATCCTGTTTGGCCAGTTCATCTAGAAACCCCTTTATTCCAGAAATTACTTCTTAGTGATTTTCTGTCCATTGTTCCCATTTTTTTGGCAAGAATTTTCTTTTTTTCATATATTTTTTATTGTAATTAATAGAAGGGTTACTATATTTGCCAGATAGGAGGTGCATAATTCACATACATTGATACCCTTTCTCATGTCTTGGTCCCCATTTTCCTCCCCCCCACCCCCACCCCTCATCTTGTTTTCCCCCCTTACCTATCCAATTTCAAATAACCAAATGCAAACATATCGATATATCAGATAACAAAGTGAGATACTGTAACAATATGAGATAACCAAGGGACAGCAAAAGAGATGAGAGATAACATAGTACATTAAGGACAACAATCACTCATTATATGGCTTTTGTTTCTATATCCTAGAGGTCCTTTCATTTAGCGTCCTACTATATGGCCTAATGTATCTAGGTTTTGCTCTATTGCAAATCTCTGCTAGGAGAACCCAAGGTTTCTACTGATTATGACAAAGGAGGGAAACCATTGAGCCTATGTTCCTTTGGGTCTGGCTTACTTCACTTAATATGATTTTTTTCTAAGTCTTTCCATTTCCTAACAAATGGGGGGATGTCATTTTTTTCTGTCAGCAGCATAGAATTCCATTGTGTATAAATACCACATCTTGTTGATCCACTCATCAACTGAGGAACATCTGGGTTGGTTCCATATCTTTGCTATGGTGAATAGTGCTGCAATGAACATCGTTGTGCTAGTGGATTTTGTATGTCCTTGTTTCTGGACAATTGGGTAAATGCCTAGTAGTGGAATTGCTGGGTCATAGGGGAGCTCTATGTTTGGTCTTTTGAGGAACTTGGCAAGAATTTTCTACCTGCCCATACTGCATTGAGTTGAGTCCTAACTTTTCACCAACACTAAAATCCAATTTTAGTGGTCATTACACCTACCACAGTTTCCCTGAAGAAAATCTGCTTTTCTGCTTTGCTATTATTTAACAGGTATGGATAGTTTTGTCATTGACAAATGATTCTCCTTTCTTTAATCCTATGAAGCAATAAAAGCAAACACACATGGGATTGAAATAACAGCTTTCCAAGCTTGAAAATAAAAAGCCTATTCAGATACTCCATACAAATACAACCTCTTGTGTTTCTAATTGAACAAAAGAAACCTTTTGAAATTTGGTGATACTCTTCTACTTTAAAAAGTGAAAACCTTAGGATATTTTTTATGAAATCATTATTTGGATTGCTCAAGAGCCACTATGCTATGCCTTCCTTTTAGGTGTTGAAATCTTTGCTCGTCTGAAATCTTAACCAAATGGTAAACAAATAAATATATAACTGCCTGTTTTGAGTGATTTGGAGAGTTGTTAATACTGTCAAAATACCACCAACTTTATCATCACCACCATCAGCTGGGCAGGGGCTCTCAAAATAAAAACAAATTAAAACAAAACTCTAAAGATAAAAAAGTTATATATGAGCATTCCCTGAGGGAGACCAAACTCCTGATATGATGACCTCACAGATGAAGATATTAAACCCACAGAAAAAATATAACTCTATAGTCATGGCTACTTTATGTCTCATGATTTACATTTTGACTGTAAACTCAATTTTCATCCCTATGTTAGAACTTTTAATTTCTGTTTACATTCTTTATTTTTTATTGCATTTTTTATTCTTCACATTCTTGTTTACATTTTGATTCTCTAGTCATATGCATATTATATGTGCTTAAAAAATAAGGTTAAAAATCAAACATCTGTTCTTAATTTTGATATACTGTAATAAAAAATTTCCTAAGTAATAAAGTGAATTAAGGATCTGCAATATTAGATTATTCAGTAGAACCAAGTACAATCTTGGTGGCTATCTTGTATCTTTATTCTTTTCTCTCTGAGTCTTCATACTGATGGAAAATGAATTAAGCTGAAAGCACTCACCTTTCATCCTAACAGCCGTATTCTAGAACTATTCTTGCCACCACATCTTGAATTATCTCCTCTCCTTCCCCCTGAACAAATGCACCCAAAGGTCTTGGTGGAGAGCCTGAGATCAAGGCCACATCTGCTGTTGCTGAGGCCCCTGTTGGACACAGAGGCCGTGCACACTTTGAAATTTCCTTTCAGGCTAGCTTCCATCTCACCCCACTTCCAGCTGTCCCCGCCTGACTTCTCTCTTTCTGCCTAATGACTTCAGGGATCCTGGTTGTAAGGGGAGTTGTTGGGGCGGGAGGCGTGCCCCACTTCAGCTTCAGCCAGGGCGCAGGTGACTTGGTTCTCCTTTCCAGGCTTTCCTCAGGAAAAAAGAATCTGTTGGTCTGCTGAGTTCACCTTTCTGATCTTTATTCATGCTCTCAGGGTTTGGCACCAACATTTAAGTAAATATTTTGAGTATCATGACAATGTCGATGGTCATTGTAAAAATATTTGATAATGAAAGAATGAAGGAATTTAGAAAATGCCCGTCTATGGTAGGGGGGAACTTAAAGCTCAATTTGATTTGGAACCACACAGTGAGTTTTCCCCTCAGTACTGCGAGTAACTAACTCAGAAAGGGAAGCATGAGATTCAAAACAGTTAACGATACCCCCAGTCAGTTGCACTGGACAACAAGGATTAAGAGATGAGAATATTGGAGCTGAGTATTTTACTTGTAAGATAGGAAGCAAAATTTAAAAGAACTATCAGTAAAAGAGATCCAAAGGGCAAATGTTAAGGAGAAAATTTAATTGAACTAAGTGCTGCAAATATTGAAGAAGAGTTGTTTTTTCTGTGTGTGTAAGTTACTGCAATTTAAACTCCAGAGCCTATACTTGCCAGGGAAGCACTCTACCACTTAAATCAGGCCTCCAATCCTTTTTATCTAGTTTTTTTTTTTAAATTTTAAAATGCTAAGTGAGTGATATCGTTTCAATACTATTAAAATCCAGGAAGGTAGTAAAAGATAAGGTTAAGTCTGGACGATATTGAATTACATCATAGTGCTTTCTTTTTTCATATTTTTATTGTAATTAATAGAATGGTTACATTATATTCACCAGACAGAAGGCGCACTACTTCACAAACATGGATACCCTTTCTCATGTCTTGGTCCCCATTTTATCATATTGCTTTCTAAAAGTCACTCTTGCTCTGATCTATTGTTGGTCCAAACTTAGAGTTATTTTTATGTATGAGGGGGAAAACATAAATTTATTTCCATGAAAAATGAATATCCAGTCCATATTAAATGGAATATACTTTGAAAAAGATGACTCAGTGCATAAACTTTAATCAGCTGTTCCGGTTTGTTTTTCCTTTGCATTTAAAGTTGATATATGACACCAAGGAGCCAGAAGTAGTAGTTTAAAAGGTCCCCCAGCAAGAAGAGAATAAACTTACATATAGACATAGATCTATGATGTAATTATACGAATCATGTTCAATTATGAATCATGACCAGTTAAATCACCTTGAAGAAAACATTTTACTCCTTGCTGCTGGAAAAATAATCTATTTAACCACATACTAATACACCTTGACGAGAGTTCTCTATCCTTTACAGTGTGTCTCACCAGGGTCATCTGAGGGACAATGTCTTAAAGAAAGCAGAGCATGGACTTTCAAGGTAGACATGGAATAGCAGTGTTTTCACTAGAAAGACAACTGTGCTCTTTTGGAATCTGAATGTACTTTAATGCAGCAGGAGTAGGCTATACTGATATATTTTATGTAATTTATGATTAAAAAGGACTAAGGATGAAGAATAATTCCTCTATACTCTCTAAGTAATTAGTTATAATAATTAATTATTATTAGCCCATATTCCCCACATTGTAGGTCAGGGAAGCTAAAACTTAATTACGGAGTCTTGGCCAAATATGTAGAATTCTGCCATTGGTGTAGATAGAATGCCTATAGCTAGAAGCTGGGCACCCAGATTCGAAATACACTTGCTTATTTCTGTTTACATTGCTTCTCAATATGACATTTATACTCTTCAACCTTATATTGTGAGCATTTGCCCCATACAATAACATACAATCAGAATTTCTGGGGCTCAACTGAGACATGCCATGCCATGACTCTTCCAGCATAAAATTCTGTAAGATTTTTTCAAGGGTATGCATGTCAAATAGAGTACCATTTCACAGCTTGGAATGCATTTGTTCAAATGTTAAGGTGGGAAAGTTACTCTGAGAATAAAGCATGAATGAAAAAAATCTTTTCTTAATAAAAAAGAATGAGCTCGGGGCCAGGAGTTTGGCATAGTGGTAGAGTGCTTGCCTAGCCCAGGTTCGATTCCTCAGTACCACATACATAGAAAAGCTGGAAGTGGTACTGTGGCTCATGTGGTGGGAGACTTGAGGAAAGCCCAAGGACAGTGTTTAGGCCCTGAGTTCAATCTCCAAGACTAACAAGAAAAAAATTATCTCCAGTAAAATAAAATGCATTCATTTCTTTTTTTATGGTTTTCAACTTTTTTTCAGTTTTTTTTTATTGTGATTAATAGAAAGGTTACATTATATTCACCAGATAGAAAGTGCATAACTTCACAAACATTGATACCCTAAATGCATTCATT
This sequence comes from Megascapheus bottae, assembly GCF_031878675.1. Classification (NCBI taxonomy): domain Eukaryota; kingdom Metazoa; phylum Chordata; class Mammalia; order Rodentia; family Geomyidae; genus Megascapheus; species Megascapheus bottae. The sequence continues at coordinate 33,086,396 of NC_143528.1, read as the reverse complement.
TCTATACTCAGTTTTTATTAGCCCATTACCATGAAAAATACTGTGGCAAATCTGAGGCAAACAACCCCATGGTTGTTTTAACACAGCTGTGCGTTCCCTATCCAAATCCTTCTCCCTTAAAGGGTGAAAATTCTCATGTAGCATACAATTCATTCTAAGTGTGCTCAAATTAAAACTTCAGAAGAAAAGGGAAGAATAGGATCTATCTTGTGATGCTTAGCAGCCTGCGGGCTCTTTTTCAAGTCCAAATCAGTTGATATGGAAATAAATCCCGCTGAGTTCTCCTCCAAGGTGGCCTCTGATTGCAAGTGGCATTTGGAGTTGAAGGGTGATGACATACCAGAGTTATAAGCATCTAAGAGAAATGCGGGACAAAGATTTTGGCAACAAACTGTACCCGAACCCACTTCAAGCTTTTTCTATTTGAGCTTGGCAGAAAACAAGCTACATTTAAATCAACTCCAGGAAAGCAGCCATGACCAAATCAAAGAGAGGGGGCATGCCATTTGGATTTTTGTTCCATAAATTAATCTAATAATCTGATTTTTTCCTATGCATATCATCTAAGTCAGAAAGTCCAAATATGTATTTAAAGGTAAGATGGCCTTGAGTAACATATCGTAATTGTTTAGGTAGCCATGGAAAACATACCAAGAAAGAAAAGAATTTGTGTGTGTGTGTGTGTGTGTGTGTGTGTGTGTGTGTGTGTGCTGAAAAGGACGCAAGGATAGGAAACTAAGCTTCATTTTCCTATAGAGTCTGTAAGAACAAATTGCGTCAATTTAGGGCTCTGGTTGTATACAAGCATTTTGTGAAAATTAAATAATGGATTAAAAGTGAACTAGGATTGCCACAAATAGAAGTGATGAGTATAAAATAAAAAACTATTCCTGAAGCTGGGCTTGGTGGCTCAAGCCTAGCTACTCAAGAGGCTGAGATCTGAGGATCACAGTTCAAAGACAGCTGGAGCACTTAAGTTCATGAGACTCTTATCTCCAATTAACCACTAGAAAACCAGAAGTGGTGCTGTGGCTCAAGAGCAGTAGCCTTGAGCTGAAGAATTTAGGGACAATGCCCAGGCCCAGAGTTCAAGTCCCACAACTGCCAAAAAAATAACACAAGACTATTCCTAAAATGCTAGTGTTAGAAACAAGTTTGTCAGATAAAAAATGTCCAGATGTTCAGTTCCATTTGATTTTCAGACACAGTTATTCTCACTAGGATATGTCATGAATATCATGATGTTTAGTTTGTTTAGTGTTGCACATTTTAGCATTACTTAATCTTTTAAGTATATTGGTATTTCAAATACCATATGTAAGCTGAAAAGTAGTTTGTTACCTCTATTTCCTAAGTCTGTAAATCTTAGATAGATGGAAAGAAAGTGTTCTGTTGTGAAGTCCAGCAAAGCTTTGGAAAGAATACACTTTCCAGAGAGACAGGAACATTTAATTCTAGTTTCCATATTCTTTCTGATCAGCTGTGTAGTCTTGAACATGTTTAATTCTGATGCATTTTGGTTTCGGTAGCTGTCAGTTATATCCTTTTAAACATTGTTTCGGTTTTAATACATATATTTTCCAAAAAATTAAGCTATCTTTTTTCTATGAAAACCTTCAGTAGAGTTTTTGAAATTCAATGTCATCATTTATTATTAGCTGATGGTTTAACAGGGGACTGGCTATACAAAATTCTATAGCTTAAAGGATTAGCAACTTAACCCATATGTAATATATAGCATAATAACATCGGTGGACTTCTTTTTCATTTTACAGTTGTGAAACTTCAGTTTCAAATTTTATTTTGATGGCTCTAAGAACACAAAGCTACCGACTGATTCACTCCCAGATCTTTAGGACATACTATGCAATACAAACCTAAGCTCTTTCTAGCAGTGATAAAATTGGGTCAAATAACCATTCAGACTTCTTCCCTCTCTTAAGTGTGTTGTGTAATCAGTCAGCCTCAGCTGGATTTCTATGCATGGGACAAAGAAATCAAGACAAGTCATCAATTTTTACTGTGTATATAAACAGAAAGTGTAGATCAAGTGCCATTCGTCAACTTACTTTGTTGGTCTGTCTCTTGGTAGTCTCGCTTTGTCAGGGTCCTTACTTCAAAAGAAGATTAGCATGGAGATGACTAGTTTCAGTCATCTGATCAAGTTTCTATTAAGACCACAGATTTATGATCTATAGCCTGCAATAATGAATACAAGTGCATACAATGGCCACTGTGATTTGCAGTGTGGCTGAAAGATATTAGGAAATGTATTGATGTAGTTCAATGAACTCATTTACCATTGTAATAAACAAATCGCACAATACCAAGTTGCAAAGATAAATTGTCACAGTCATCTAACCATCATAAACAATAATTTGCCTCTCTATTAAGATGACAGGCAAAATAAGAGGATATTCCAAAAGTAGCATCTTATCCTATTAAATATAATATAAATTGATTTACAAAGCCACTAAAATGGCTTTTCAGAGGGTATAATGTTAATTTTTGAAAACAACACACTGCTTCATAAGTGTGCAATGGCTTTTTCTATTATCAAGACAAAAGGCAAAGAAGAAGGGCACACAGAAAAACCAACATGGATGGTTCAGAAATAAGAAATAGGGTTTGCTCCAAACAGTTTGAAGAGTTTCTAAGAGCAAATTCAGAGCTGGGTGCAGCATCGGGGACTTAGGTACCCGGGAGAGTATCAGTTATACATTAGAGGAAATCAAAAGGACATAGGAGGCATGAAGACAAATAGGCATGTTGGATTCCAGGACTATGGTGAGTGAAAGAGGAACATTGACAAGCTACTCCTTTGATGGTCATAATGATACACTAGATCTTTCTCTGAGAGCCTATGTTGGCAGGAAGCTGACATATAGACAAGATCTGCAAATGGGCACTATTGAATGAGTGCTTTCATTAAATAAGAGATAGCCCATATAGAAATGAAAACCGTATGTCACTGCCTTCAGATCCATAGACCTGAAGTTATAACGCTTAGATGAGAAAATAACATTCTACAATTCAAGCCAGCTATCAATTTGAATTTCATGACTCAGAAAATAAACAAGAAAAAAATCCTAGCAAGAAACCCTGTAACTTCTGCAGAATTTGAATTGAATATCCCAACAAAATTTTGCGCTTTCATAATTACCCTACATGCCTTTTATTAATACTGTGGATGAGACATATGTTGGTATTAGTGTATATTTGCATTTTAATTCCCATTTTCAGGGCTAATAATTAGTGGCTTTCTTTGAGTTCCACTTGAAAGGAAGGAATCTTATTTTGCTCTTTCTCAACATGTGGAAGTCTATGTGGGGCAAACAAATTCGCAAACAGACTTTCTACAAAGACAAGACATTTATGTGCTTTGTCAAGTTAATAAAATGTCTGTGAGTGTGTACTAATTTAAATATGAAGAATTAAACATATGTGTATAAATTAGAAAACACTTTAAAAAAAGAAAATATTTTCCTTGAAATATAAAGACATGCTAAATGAGAAATGCTTTCCTGGAGTAGAAAGATAACATTCACAAGCCAGGGAGATGAAAACATTCTCCCACAGACGTTGGAGTAGAGAATGGCCAGATGAAACGGCCCTGAAGAGGGAGAGGTGGATGCACTGAGAAGTTTGAGCTGCGAGGATGCTGGGATAGGGACGGTATGGTAATTGGTGGTTCCATCTTGCGTCCGTGTATTACAAGGAGTAAGTCATTCATGGGTGGATTATTGCCCAGACTGAAAGTTCTGGGCTTAAGACTGGCAATGATGCAGCTCCACAATTGCCTCTGTCTCAGCCTGTAGTTTGGTTCTGGGTAAGTGGAGAGCTCTGGTCCGAAGTCCAGTGAATCCCTCCATGTTCCAGATCTTCCTCCCTCCTCTGTGTGGATCACTGCTGGTCAGTGCCTGTGAGCCCTGAGACTGGGAAGCCCCAGCTCTCAGTTCCCGGAATTCTCCCTTTCCGGAGGAGAAGCTCTACTTTGCTCCCTTAGGGCTCCAGCCAACAAAGACCACCGAGCTTGGATGTTTGCTGCCCCTGAGTATAGGAGTGGATGTCTGTAAAGTGAACACAGCCCTGAGCACAGCCATGTATCATTGGCTTCCTCAGCCTTGAGTTCACATACAGCTGAGCCTCCAGAGGAACTACATCCAGTAGACTCCAGCTGTGATCCTCTATGCTCTAACAGACTGGCCCATTCCAGCATTGCAGGACCCAGAAAGAAGCTCTTAAATTCTGCATCTCCTTTTCTGTGTTCTTATTCCTATTTTTCCCCTTTGTTCTGTATTTTTTTTTTTTTTTGGTTCTGGGGATGGAACCCAGGAAGTTGCTTTTCTTTTCTTTTTTTATTTAACTGCTATTATTCTTCATAGTTTGCATTTTATTTTAGGAATTTTTGTTTTATTTCTCTTGTTTTGTTAATTTTATTTATACATTGTGTCTTTATTCTGCAATTGGATGTTGTTATTTTTTTTGTTTTAATTTTTTGCCAGTCCTGGGCCTTGAACTCAGTGCCTGGGCACTATCCTTGGGCTTTCTCAAGGCTAGAGCTCTACCACTTGAGCCACAGCACCATTTCTAGCATTTTGCTATGTATGCGGTACCGAGGAATTGAACCCTGGTCTTCATGTATGCTAGGAAGCACTCTACCACTAGGCTAAATTCCCGGCCTTGGATGTTATTATTTTTTGCTTGTTTTATTCCTTTATTCCTCCTCTCCTTTCTTATCCTTTTATTTGCTTTAAATTTGCTTTTCTACTTCCTTTCTGTGAAACTTTTCTTTATTTCACTTTGATTTTTACCTCTATTCATTTTAACTTTGTAATTTTATTGACCTTAGTTTTTCCTCCTAGTTTTTCTTGTGATGTTGTAATTCTCTTTAGTTTGTTATTTCATTTGTCTGTCTGCTTTGTGCTAGAGGTTTCTGTTACAGAATTTTGTAGTCTCCTCTCTAATTGGTACTTGGAATTGAGCCCTCAGGAGATCCCTTTATAAAACAAAAAGATATACATCCCAACAGATTCATAAATTCAAATAAAGAAAGAAAGGAAATCTGAAAAAGCAAGGCTATGTAACTTTCCCATAGGTAAACTTCATGATAGTGAAATGATTAAAAGGCTAGACAAAGAATTCAAATGTTCCATTTAAAAAATATGAATGACAGCACTAAGGAAGCTGAGGCAGAAGGTTAGTAATTTCCAGGTTAGCCTAAGCTCCAATCAACTAACTCGAAAAAGATTCAAAGAACAGATTTCAAATAAACAGATAAATAACACATCAAAGTCAATTCAAGACATGGATGAGAAGTTCAGCAAAGAGAAACCCTGATAACATTAAAACAGAAATTCTGGGAATGAAAAACTCAGAAAATTTAACAAATGAAAAATGATGGAAAATATCACTAAAGTAGGCAAAAGGAAGAACATCGAGAAATTAAGACAAAGTTGAAAAAAATAGTCATAGTCAGATGTCAATAGAGAAAAAAATAATGGTCACAGAATTCAAGCCCTCTAGAACATGAGTAAGATATGCAACCTAGGAATAGAATTCACAGGGAATGTCTGGAATTCTATCTACTTAGGAAGTAGAGAAAGCAAGATCATGGCTTAAGACAAGCGTAGAAAGGGAAGTTGGGTGGGGGAAAAACTGGGAGAGACTGAGGGATGGTGTGACACTGATCAAAAAGAAATGTACTCATTGCCTGACTTTTATGACTGTAACCTCTCTGTTCATCACCTTTACAATAATTTTTTTTAAAAAAATAAAAAGACAAGTACAGGCAAAAGTTAGTGAGATTCTATCTTAAGAGCAAGCTCTTGTAGATCCATTGATAAAGATAGATAGATAGATAGATAGATACCACACCACTGAGAAATTTTAGCCTCTGCCTAGACCAAAATTACCCAATGTCAAACATTAATACAATATTTTATAAACTATAATGACTAGGGAAACAATAAAAAATGGCAGGTCTGTAGATATAATTTATTTCATCTATAAAAATCAGAAGATGCAGGGCTGGGAGTCTGGCCTAGTGGTAGAGTGCTTACTTGCTAGCATGCACGAAGGCCTGGGTTCGATTCTTCGGTTCCACATACATAGAAAAAATGCTGAAAGTGGTGCTGTGGCTCAAGTGGTAGAGCTCTTGCCTTGAGAAAAGTCCAAGGACAGTGTTCAGGCCCTGAGTTCAAGCCCCACAACTGGAAAAAAATCAGAAGATGCAATTGTATGGAAAAATAAAATAAGTTTTCTTATTACTTTTGGAGATGCTCAAAGCAAGTTTCCCACAGTATTAGTAATTATGAACCTTTTGTGTATAACTGTGGATTAATCTACTTACATTTGGAAGGCATTAATCAGAAACCAGCATTCCAGCTGCAAATTAGATCCTGTCAACTTCCACTGAACCACACTTTAATTAGGCTTGTCTTCAAACCAGCCTAGATTTCATCTAACTTCAGCTGCCAGAACTCTAAGTTCCTTTATGTAAAGAAAGACTTTGCACTCAGTCATCATTGCTTTTAGAACTCGGTCAGCTTATCCAATTCTATTCTAAATGTAGGAAAAGAGCGTATATGAATTGAAAGAGAAAGAGTAAGAGTTAACTCGCATCTTGACAATAACTGAGAGGTTGGAAAACCATGAAGAATTATCACACATCAGAAGGTTTTGACAAGTGTGGGGAGAACATACTCCTCACTCTAGCTGTGTTGTTTAATTAGAACTTACATGTTCACCCAGATGCTCCTACTCATTCCTCCCATCCTTCTTGGCTTCTTACTAAAATACTCAGATTATTTTGATCAAATATAAATAAGGATTTCTTTAAAGAGAGCTCTAACATGTTCTGAAAAACCACTGGTTCTCCCTAGATGAGACTAAATAACACCAAAGATTTTTTTTTGCTAGTCCTGGGCTTGGGCCTACTGTCCTTGAGCTATCTCAAGGCTAGAGCTTTACCATTTGAGCCATTGCACCACTTCTGGATTTTTCTATGTATATGGTACTGAGGAATCAAACCCAGCTCTTCGTGCATGCTAGGCAAGCACTCTACCACTAGGCTAAACTCCTAGCCCTATTCTAGGAGAACTTTACTAATCACATATAAACCTTAAAGGAGTAAGAACTATTATATATTATTATTTTGAATTGGTGTTGGTGCTTAGGACTGAACTAAGGCTTTTTAACCTGCAAAGTAGACATTCTACCTCTGAGCCACATGCATATCCTAGATGACTTAGTAACAGAAAAAATATTTGTTGCTAAATATGGTGGATGATCCCTGGAAAGCCAATTGCTTCAGAGGCAGAGATTAAAAGGATATTTTGAAATAATTGAGACTCGTTGAGCTACTAATACGTCTAATTCAATGAACTTAGAATTTAATATGTATTTTTAATTTAATCTTCATTGTGTTATTAGCAGTAGAACTATAATAGACACAAATGTAAAAAATGTGCATGTGTGATCATATGTCTGTAGGAAACAGTGACTAAAGTATAAATCATTTCAATAGCATTTTATTATTACAAAAATTCTTTACATATACAAACTACAAAAAATACCAATTGTGAACCTTTTTATGGAAGAGAAAAATGACAAATACTAAAAATAATTGTTCAAAAGTCAGCAAAATTATTATAGGACCACAGAATGGACAAGGACATTTTCAGACATAGTGTAAAAGCACCAGGGAGTTATACAAAGAGTCATAAATGCAGGAGATAAGAATTAAGGAATACTAGCAACTTTATTATCTGAAAGAGCAACGTTGTATATTGACACTTCAATTCCAGTTATTTTGAAAAGACTTAGTTTTGTTTTTCACACTTTACTTAAACAGGTAAGTTTTTCCCACAGTAGTGAATACCTAAGAAATGCCATTACTTTACCAATCAGTAGATTTTCACAGTAAGATAATCTACAATTTTTTCTAGGATACTCTCTTGATTGTTAACTTAATTGAGTTGAGAAACCTTTGGGTGTTTAATAAGGCACACCTCTAGGTTATCTGCTACTATAGTAGGGTTCTAACTTAATGAAGGGTTTCCAGGTATTTCAACCCTTTCTACTAAGGGCTATTTGGATATTTACACAAAATTATCAAGACTGGTAGACTGCCCTAACAAGAAGCAAATCAGAAGTGGGCACTTCTGACTTGTCATAAACCAAATAAGTTCCATCCCTGATAGAGTTTGGGTTAGGAAGGAGTGTGTTAGGTGATTGGAAGGACTAAGTCAGTGGGTGAGTGGTCCAGAGGGCTGGATCCTACCCTGGTTCCTTTCTCCTGCTGTCCTACCCTGCTGCCTGTCCACCGTGAGAGAAACAGCCTCTGTCATATGTGTCTGTTGCCATGATGCTCTGCGTCCAGAGGACCAGAAACATGAAGTCAAATGGCTGTGGACATCACCCTCTGAAAGCAGGAGCCCAAGGACATCTTTCTCTTTCTCTTGTTTCTATCTGCGATTCTAGCCACAACTTTGCAAAGTAACTGGCACATTTTTGGTGCTGCTTAAATTAAGAATGCCACTTTGAAGATAGCTAACACGACACTTGTAGTTAATTTAATAATTTAATAGAATCCTTTATACTGCCTACTATCATTATAAATTATGTCATTCGATTATCAAAATGCCTGCTCTGCTTATAATCATCAAGCATAGAACTTACACATTGACTCTCCCACAAATCTGGGAATTATGACATGTGACAGGAACCTATTTTTCCCTAGAAATTCAGTGGAATAAGTCACAAACTCGTTTTCTAACATGTTGTGAACAAGTGAACAAAATTGCAAACTTGAACCCCACAGACATCCATAAACAGCCAATTTTTTCATGAAGATATATTTGTGTCTTGCTAACTGAGGATGAAATCTGGAATCTACCTAACCTTTTGAGGACTCCCCAGGTACCTGAGAATGAGATCCAGGATTATTCACAGTAAGAACTACCCTAGAGATGGAAACGCCAGCAGTTCACATTTGTCTACTTCTTGATTCTCCTGCTTTACTTGTAGATGGAGACAGAAGTTTGCTTGGTTTTTGCTTGCAATTAATGACATAATGAATGTCATAAACATGTAAGAATGACATGATAAAAAAATCCTCAGTTTACTACAAATCACTTTGGACCATAAAGATAAATATTTATCATTTTATATGTAATTCTGTTTCAAAATATGGTTTTATTCCTCTGTGATGTTTGTTTTCCAGCAGATTGCCTTTAGATTTCATGATGAAAAATTATTCAATTATTCCATTCATCTCTTTTGTTGTTGTTTTGCTTTGTTTTGGTTTTGTGTGAACACAGACTAAATCAGACAAAAGTCTGCACGCATTATTTAAAACAATATTCAAGATCGAATTCAGTGTAAATGCTCACATTTAGAACTTTATAAGATAAAATAGAAACAAAAAAGTTAATCTTTTATAGAATCCCAAACATATGTGGGAAATGGGTAAAATATAAATCAACTAAAGATTTTAAAATATGGTAAGAAATTCAGAACTCGATCCACATATCAAAGGAAAATATTTGCAAAAGTGATATACGTTAATATACCTTTCCTTGGAATATGTAATAAGGATTTATGTTAGTGAAACAAGCAACTCATAAAAAATGTGCAAAATATTTGAATAGTCATTTTACTAAGGGATGGCAAATATGCATATGAAAAATGCTCATTAGTCATCCAATTAACGAAAATTATAGTCTCAACAAGAAATCACCTTATTCCATCCACAATGGCTAACATTATGAAGACCAGCAGTAACTGTGTGTACAGTGCAACTGAAAGTCACTATGATGAAGGGTAGAAAATAGTAAAAACCATTTTGGAAGGTATTTTGAACAGTTTCTTTTAAAGTAAGACACATTTTTTATATATTACACAATCACATTCTTGTATATTTTGATCTGAAAGGATTAAAGACTGTGATCAGATATTCTGAACTGTGTGTATAATAACCCCAAACTAGAAACTATCTTAAAATCCATTGGTGAGTAAATAAACAAAATGCGTTCTATCCTTACTGCAGAGGGGTTTTGTTTGTTTGTCATGTTCTGGTCCTGGGCTTGAACTCAAGACGTAGGTGCTGTCCCTGAGTTTTTTTGCTCAAGATTAGTGCTCTACTGCTTGACTTTTGGCTTTTTAGTGGTTAATTGGAGATAAGAATCTCATGGACTTCCCTTCCTGGGCTAATTTTGAACTGAGATTCTCAAATTTCAGCCTCTTGAGTTGTTATGATTACAGTTGCCTGACTATATATCAGAGTTTTATCAAAGACAAACTACTGTAAACACAACAGAAATGAACAATGGTACTATTATGCTAAATTAACTTTTATGTTTACAAGAACAAATGTACTCTATAAATCATTTTTTAAAAAAATTCTAGCAGAAGGAAAAGAGGTCATTGCTGGAGGGGTTGACAAAAAAATCGTTGCACACTAGCAGATGACTTTTTCTGTTGTTGGAGGGAAATATTCTATTTCTCAATTGAGCTAGTAAGTACCCATGTACAGAAATTGTCAGAGTCATCAAATAGTATTTACAGATGGTGAACTTTATTATATGTAACTAATTAATGCCCACCAAATTAAAGCAAACAAGCTAGTAACCATCGCACTACACAATTAAAATCAAAGTCCTATTATATATACTTTATGCTTTCATAAATCAGATTAAAATGATGAGAAACACAAATAGAAACTTACATATATTTTTTCATAAGAAAGCATAAACACTAGTCAGGCAGGAATAATAGTCAAACACATCATACGGAACTTGAACTAAAGGTAACACAGACTTTCAAGTTGTTAGGAAAAATAATGAACACTAGGGGCAATTTAATTATTTTGGCCTCATGAATTCTTTTCTCCTGTTCACATCTTGCAGTCTCTCAGCTCTGAATCCTATGCTTCATTGTCTTTTCTGCAAAATCTGCAAACTCTGCAAACATTTCCTTTCCCAAATGCCCCAGATTAAGTTCTATCAATAGAGGAAAAAGGAAGGACTCCTGAAGAAAGAATTTTCTTTTCCTGTTCTAGCGTGCCCATGTCAGAAAGCTCCCACGGCTCATTCAGCCTCGCCTGTGTGTCCTTGGGTCCTCTAGAGCACGTGGCTTCCTCAGAGTGCAGACCCTGCTTGGTCTTGAGTTGTCCAAGTATCACCTGTTCATCAATTGCCTTGAACTCAGTTGGTAGCTCAATTCCATCAGTGAGTCATTGACTTGGGAATTAATGGCTTATTTTCCCCATTACACCTCTGGTAACTCTGAAACAAAGGATTGTTAGCCCAGAATCTCTCCAAATGACTAATAGCCCAAATAGCAAATATTAACTATGAACTGATAGCTAATAGCTAAACTATGGAGACAATAAAAAGAACAATTATTGCCACTAGATAGCAAGGAAAGAAGGGACAGAGATAAATAAGCAGAACACGGAAAACTTTTAGGGCAGCAAATGTATTATGCATGATGCTCTAATAACAAACATATATGTCCTCATATATTTGTCCAAGAGCAGACTGCACATCTATTTTTACAAGGAGGCAACAGCAAAGAAAGGCAAAAACAAAATCAGGAGACAAATACTGTTTTAGCAAGCACCGTGCAAAATTTGACTGAACTTAGTCAATTTAGTATCCAGACAAGGTATTTCTCTTCTATCTGGGAAAGGCAGACATATTCAGGCAGTATAGTTCTCATCAGGACAGTGTCTGGATCAGACAGTAATTCTTAAGGTGAAAATATGGGAAGGAGAGAATATCAGCATTGTGATGTTGCTTTAAATTCTGTGGCGAGACAAAAATCCTATTTTTTAATCCCAATACTTGAGTTGAATATTATTACAATTGCACAGAAGAGGAAAGTAGAGCTTACAAATGACAAATAATTTCCTGAAGAGACAATTTTATTTGTGGAGCTTTGCTTTGACTACACACCAAACCAAAGATTTGGTTTTGCTAGAACTACATCAGACTACTAAAAAATAACAACAGTTAAATAAAGAAGGCAAAACCAAAGCAAAGCATTTATAAGGGAGGAGAACCTAGAAAATGATATTAATTGTGCTTTAAATACACAATTGGTAATTATCCATTAATAGTATTTAAGTCTGATTTTTGCTTTTCTATATGAGTAAGAATTTCTCAGTAGTCTGAGCATGGCTTTATTAGCATATTGTCCTTATTTATATTCATAGAAACCAACAATCCTTTTTAATACAATCAGTTCCCAATGGGATGGCCTTTATTCAATGTTTTAATTAGCTTCTGAGTAGAGAAATAAATGATGAAGGCTAAACCTCTCATTTTGGAACTCTGGGGATTCAGACTAAATAGAAAGAATACAACCTTTGTGCATTTATGGCTAGAGTGTCTCCTGGAACTGAGCTTATTATCCAACAGATAATGTAGTCTGTCTCAAAGATCTCAGATTTTTTAATCATCCAAGTTTAAGAAAGAAAACTTAAATAGAAGGTTAAATGCTATCATTTTTCTTCTGGGGGCTGAGAGATCAGGAAGTAGAAGTATACAAATATCTCTATCCATCTATCATCTGTCTGTCTGCATGCCTTCCTGCTCGTCCATCAGTCCATCCATCTGTCTGACATATATCCTTATCTGTTCTACAACAAATATTCCATCGATCAGTCCTCTCAGCCTTCCTCTGCTCTTCTCCAAATCAGATAATATATTTTATTCTGAAAAATAAAACAATTAAAGGAAAAAAAATCATCATTTCCAAATTCTTGATATGATATCAATACTATCTTGTAGTAAAAATGTAACATATTAAACTCCAATCCTCAATAGGGACTTCACAAGGCAGCACTATCACATTAAGTTTATTCAGTTTGATATTTTATCAACATAGATATAAGTGTATATATGTACATACATATATAAACATGTGTGATACCTGTTTATTTTTTTATAAAATATTGCTGAGAGATTTTCAGCCAAAGAATAATGAAGTTAATGTTTTGGAACCTTATTTTCTCTAGCTTTCTCAAAGTAAGAACCAAATACTGAAAGGTTGCATTTTCCTCCTGAACCAAGAAGATCTGGCCTCCACAGTGAGAATGAATTATGAGCAATTATATAAAGTTACTTTTGCCTGTGATGAAGAATCCTTGGCTATTAATATGTTAAGTGACTCATTATGAATTAGTGAGTAGTAGTTGTTGACATTTATTGAGGGTTTTCTAAAAGCCACATATTGAGTATTTGATTATTTTAGCTCTCTTCAGTCTCTCCATGGCGCCAAACAGAAGCCTTCTTCCTGTCAAGACATACAAGAAGCATGGTCTTTGTACTTGCAGACATATTAGAAATATCAGAGTCAGGATTCAAACCTAAAGAAACTAATCCCAGAACCCTTAGTACCTCTTGACAGTAATAGCACATTTAAATATATGGGATACGTTTTAGAAATGTTGTGAAAATAAAAGAATCCAGAGTCGAGAATATAAAGAAAATCTTTCTGAGATTAAAACTGCCTGGCATATTCCCATGTTATAGTTTTTGCTGAGTTATTTATATACGTATATATTTATTTAAACACTTATAGGAAGCCACCGCCCCCTCTGTCTTTTGGTGCTGATGAGATGTTACTAGTTCATTTTGTCCAGGCTTCCCTATTTGTGGTAAGTCACTTTTTCATTTGGCTGTTGCCAAGATTTTCTTATTGTCTGTGACTTTTGTTGATTCGACTATGCTGGGTTTTTTCTGTTTTATTTTTGGGGGGAGGGTTATGAATCTCTTCAAGAGATCCTACATGAAAGTTTATTGAGCTTCCTTAAAGTATATGTTTGTTTTCCACTTAATTTACAGTTTGGGGTCTCTTCTTCAAGTAATCATTTGCTCCTTTCTCTCTCTCTCTTTCTTCTTTCTCTTTCTCCTCTTCTTTCTGAATACCATTATATCTACATGAATATGCACATGAAATCTTATAATTTCCTAATTGCCACTTACTTATCTTTGTTTCTACCTGTTTCATAGACTAGAAATTTTCCATTGACATATTCTGAAGTTAGGTGACTTTTTCTCCCTGTTCCAATCTATTATTAATCTCCTGAAGATGAATTCTACATTTCAGTTATTTTACTTTTTAGTAAAAAACTTTTAATTTCCCTTTGACTTTAAAAATCTCTTTATTGAGCCTGTGAGATCTGAGGGTCAAGATTCAGAACCAGCCCAGGCACAAAAGGACCTGAGATCTTATCTCCAATTAACCTCCAGAAAGCAGAAAGTGGGGCATGGCTCTAGGGTAAGGTGATAGCCTTGAGCTGAAGAGCTCAGGGACAGGGCCCAGGCCAAGTTCAAGCCATATGGCCCACAAAAAAATCTTTTTTTTTTTTGCCAGTCCTGGGCTTGAGCTCAGGGCCTGAGCACTGTCCTTGGACTTTCTCAAGGCTAGAGCTCTACCACTTGAGCCTCAGTACCACTTCCGGCTTTTTTTTCTATGTATGTGGTACCGAGGAATCGAACCCAGGTCTTCATGCATGCTAGGCAAGCACTTTAACCACTAGGCCAAACTCCCGGCCCCAAAAATCTTTTTATTTATACTATTTGCATCTATTTGTTGATATTCTATGCTTGATGAAATATAACTGTCAAATCTTCCTTTTCACATTCTTTAGTCATGGTATCCTTTGTGCTTTGGAACTATTTACAATATTGCTTCCAAGTTCTTGTCTGCTAACTACAGCATCCTTCCTCACAGATGTTTCAGGCTCTCTACTGTTTGTTTTCCATGCATGTGACATGCATTCCTGCCTTATAATTTACGTTTGCTATATCATAGCAACTCTGCTGTCCTATGCTTTTTTATGTAGAATTTGTTGTTACTGACGAAATTATGGTATTGCTTTTATTTATTTTCTTTCTTGCTTCTGTTTTTTCTTTGTTCGTTTGGTTGGTTGGGTTTTTTTGTTGTTTTGTTTTGTTTTGCCAGTCCTGGACTTGAGCTCAGGGCCTGAGCACTGTCCTTGGATTTTCTCAAGGCTAGAGCTCTACCACTTGAGCCTCAGCACTACTTCTGGCTTTTTTCTATGTATGTGGTACCAAGGAATGGAACCTGGGTCTTCATGCATGCTAGGCAAGCACTCTACCACTAGGCCAAACTCCTGGCCCCACTTCTGCTGTTTTAAAGTGACTTTCCTGAACTAGTTCTGTAGATTTTGCATTCTCCACAATATATGGTCACTGAGTTCTCTGCTAGAATTTTTAGTTAGTTTGTGCTCTTATTTCATCCTCCTACATAAGATTACAGGGCTCCATCAACATGCACAGATTCTGTTGGTGTTATTTTAAGTTCTTGTTTTAATTTTTGAACCTGACACTTTCCTAAGATTCATCCCTAGGTCACCATAACCCATCACCCAGTGATGGGTTTGGACAGTCTATTAGTTGATTGTGTCTATGACTCTCACTTTTACCGGTGGAGACATGTGAGAAAGTATGCTCACAAACTTCAGGCAGCCTACGAATGAGATAGATAGTTCTTCTACTTTCTGTTATCCTAGGGCTGAAAGTTCAGACAGAGAGAACTGGGGCTTAATCTAATCACAAGCCTTTCTAGGACACACAGAAAGCCCTGGACTTTGGAGAGTAGGCATTGATCCCAAGGCTACATTGGGCCATTTCCCAGAATTCCTTGGGTCCTTTGTGTTCTCCAGGACTTCCTTTTCAGTTTTTGATGAGACTCATGTTTGTCCAAGTGAAATCAAAATCTTTGGCAGCCTTTGATGTTTGCAGTAAAATGTTATTATTTTCAGCCTGCTAGTCTCTAGGGATAGGCCATTTTGCACTGTGTGAATGCTGAGCAAATCAAGTAACACTCTGGGAATAGAGATTTTTTTTTCCAAGCTGAGGTTATAGACAGCATTCAGACTGTATTTTACAGCGGGATATTTAATACAACTATTGGCCAGGTCCTCACCCTCAGCTGTAAGACTGCTGGCTTCAGTAGCTGCCATACCACTTACCTGACAATGCAGGGTGATTGGAATAACCTCATGTTTACACTCCAGCCCTGAAATCTTATGAGAGTCCTTTATGAGCTTTTTTCACAAATAGATCATTTCTCAATTTATACAGAGGCTATGGTTGATATTCATTTATGAAATGCTTGGTTTCAGCTGGTTTATAGTGGCTCTGTGGCTCAAGTGATAGACAGAGAGCTAGCCTTGAGCTGAAGCGCTCAGGGACACTGCCCAGGCCTGGAGTTCAAGCCCCACGACCACCACCACCAACAACAACAAAAGCACCTATGCCTTCTCTATTGTAAGTACCATCCCATCAATTGCACATAAAATTTACTACAATAAGATTTAAAGCTGTTGGTGCCAGGAGTTGGTCCTAGTGGTAGACTTCTTGCTTGCCCAGAATGCAAGAAGCTCTGGGTTCAATTCCTTGGTTTCCACGTACACAGAAAAAGCCAGAAGTCGTGCTGTGGCTCAAGTCGTAGAGCACTAGCCTTGAGAAAGCTCCAGAACAGTGCCCAGGTCCTGAGTTCAAACCCCAGGACCGGCAAAAGAAAAGAAAAAGATTTAACTATGTCTCCAGTCAATGTCCTCACATGAGGAGATTTAGGTAAGAAATTAAATAGCAATGTAGATGGTAGAGGAAAAGAGAAAGATTTTATTTTTTCATGAACATTTCCCTGGGCAAATATATTTGATCATAAATAATATGAGGGATCTAGTGATTACATTTGGAAAATAGATTTGCTTTCAGATTTTATGTTTTTGTGTTGTGTAAAATTTTAGAAAGGCATGAATTATACCAAATATAGATAGATAAATGCATGGAGAGATAGAATTAAATTAAACTAAAGAAATTTATAAGCCTCTTACTTTTATGATTGTTTTCTGCCTGCCTTTGTTTTTGTTAAATGTTTGCCTAAAATATGGCTTTCAGGTTTTCAATAAAAGAAAGATAAATCAGACTACTATAAAAAGTTTGGAGTGAGCCTTGTGACTCATTTAAGACAATGATGCTATCAATGTCTCTTACAGAACCATTAGGTTTTGTGTCAGTCACTTCTCCCAGAGAGTCAAAGGGATAAAATCAAAGAGGAGGAAAGTGAACATTTAGTTCTTTCTTTGATCATTTAGTCTAAATACTTTATTTTGCAATTTAAGTAAATTTGAGAGGACCCATAGGTACAGTATTTGATTAAAAAGACAGAGTGGCAAGGTGAGTTATCCATCTTCATGTGTCTTCAGCATTAGTTAGGTCTTTTGGGAATGTTAGGCATCAAACATCTGGACCAGTCTTAAGAGATATACTTTTGAAAAAGTTTTATTTTCTAGTGCCTGTAAAACATATACAGAATACAGAAAATGTGAGAATGACTTTTACGAAGACCTTACCAGTATTTCAGTTTTCATTTAAGATAAAAGATCTTTCTAGGATCTTATGGGTTCAGATTTTTTTAAGCAGTTTTTGCTTGCTGTTTCATTCTTAACTGTAAATAAACAGCTGAGTTGTACAAAGTTTGTAGGTCATGAAATTTCAAAATTTTTGAATGCAATAGCTATGAGACCCCAAATACTTATTTAATTGGTTTCCTGTTCTATTCATTAAACTTTTTGCCTACCTTTTTGTGGGTTCCTTGGTATTTCATCTCAATCTAGTTCAAGCTTTTATTCCCACCTTACTTTTAATAATACAGATTTAATATAGTTAAAACATTTTTGCAATCCTAGCCATGTGATACTTGTAATTCTTTTTCTGTAAAATAGCATTATCATCTAGGATTTCACAGTTAAGACATTATTAGCATTTTGTATTCTGTTTGCTAGATACTCATTGTGTTATTTTCACTGCTAGGTGGAAGTATCTGAAGAAATGAACAGAAGGGGGAAAGGTTTATTCTGGCTTATGGCTTCAGAGGTTTTGGTCTAGGATTACCTAACCATGTTTCAGGCTAAGAGAAGAAGTAGAACAGCACGTGAGGAAGCATGTATTAGAACAAAATAACTCATCTCATAGGATGAGGGAGAAAGGGAGGAGGGACAAGCCTCAAGGCAAACAGCCTAGAACCCATCTCCTTCAACTAGGCCCTCATCCTATGCTTCTGTCATTTCTGAGAAACGTGTTAATTATCAAGGCATTAGTAGATTAATCAGTTGATTCAGTCAAAACCTTCATGATCCAATCACTTCCTACAAGCTCTACTGAATGTTGTCACAATGGGAGTCAAGTATTGACACATAAAAGTTTTTGGAAGGACCATTTCATGCCCTCATTACCCCATCTAAGAGATGCTTTAGAATATGCTAATTTCATCATAGAAACAGATAAGACAGATCACAAATCACAGATCTCATGTTCCTTGAGATTTGGATAATTTCAACTGGCAGCCAGGCTAGACATCTCGCAGTGGTATGTGTGTGAACTATGTGATTCAAAGTTAATGAATAATGGTGAGTATTAGGCAAAGCTGGATGTAGAAGATTAAGGCCTAAAACAAAGTTATGAATGCATGTTTTGCAAAGAATATAACAAAAAATGCGACTGATGACAATGAAAAAGAAACAGACTTAGAAGAAAGAAAATGAAATGTATGGAAGGGAACATGAGATTTCCTCAGGACTAAAATCTTTCCAATTAATTTCTTTTATTAAGATAGCTTTGGGTTCAGAATAAATTGTGTATATATTTGATTTTGTTTTATAACCCAAATGGTCTACCTAAAGCTCTCCACAAGTCTCTTCCAATTCCATTTCTAGGAATATATATATATCTCCAATTCTTATAGACAAGCCAGGTTGTAACTCATAGAGCATATGAGAGGATACAAAGCCATTCTTTTAAAGTAAGCATATTCAAGTAATGAATATTACCCATATCTTTCCATAAGTGTGACATAAAATTAGTTTAGGATTTCTGGTTGATCTGTGTTGTTGGGGTTTTTTTTCCAGAAGAAATACAGCCTTTCTGTATTCTTATTTACCTGTAGATCAAGTGGGCCTTTTAGATTTTTAGGCATAAAGACTGAGGAAAAAGAGCATACATATTCCAGATACAGAAGCAGCATTTGTGACCCTTAGAATTATACTAGCTGATTCCCTAACTGCTCTCATTGCTGAGACATTGAGCCCACCTCGCCTTCAATTAAAGAGCTGCTGCTTTGGGATCCCTTTGCACCTAGAACCCACTATAAATTCTAAAGTTTTCAACTCTACAAGTACTATTCAAATTAATTTTTGCAGCTAGTTTCCCTAGATGATTACTTCCAACTGGAGAATTCATTTGGGAACATAATTTTCAATGTCCTAACTTTTTTAAAAAAGAAAATAATCATGCTAAAGGAAGAACTAGGGAGGTAAATAGGAAACATTCATTATTTCATCACAACTACTATCTTTGTTTGGCTTAATCTTTAAAGTAACATAGCCTAGTTTATATTCTCTACTATTCAGTTCCAAACTAGTAATAGCTATCTACTGAATCTTATTTTGTGTAAAGCACACTGGCAAATAGATCTTGCTTCCCTGTTATTTTCTATTTATAACATCTGATTGCACTCACTATACTATACTTGAGAAATTTATAGGTGAACAATATTTTTTTAGTTTATTGACTATGTGTCACACAACAGAACTCTCTTCCTAATATGTAGGAATTATAATGCAGACATTTTCCTAAAGACTCTACTATTACATGAGAAAAATGAAGTATGTCCATAAATGTCTATAGCAAAAATGAGAACAAAAATACATTTGCCAAAACAGAGGTATCAAGAAAGGAGAAGAGAAACTAAAATTAAATTCACTTTCCCATTTTGGGTGGAGGTCATATTCCTTCAGAAGGGTACAGGCGATTCCCCTGTAGTAGAAGTGAATGTTTAAGCATTACAGTACTTGGATTTGTCAAAAGTTATCTCTCTTCAGTTTCACATACACATTATAACTACATATGGCATCATGCATGTGGTGAATCACAGCATGGCACATTTGTACCCATGGAAGCTTCTACCAAAATCAGATGAGGATAATAACATGAATATATTCAAGAATTCAGAAACCAGGACGCAGGTGGAAAACTAACAAATGTTCTTGATATCATTCACAGAACTTAAAAAAAATTGAGCTGCCATGATAGGACATGCAACTCAGAGTATTCTAAGAAAGAACTAAATTGACCAATGCACAGGATGTGGAGACATAGTGGAACTGCACCGTTAGAGCATCCTCTAAGTGCTGAATTGCTTGTATTCCATGAACTAATTGCTGTTTTCTCCAGACAACCCATTTGGCAGTCCACAAAGCTTCATCACACCTGCTGTGTAGGAACCTAATTACAAGAGCACTGAATAAAGCCACCTCTACCTAATGAGGTCTTCAAATATCACAATCAATAGACTCACAGAATAAAAGGTTTTCACACAAGACACAATGAAACGCTCATAAATCAAGGAAACCCAAGCATAGTATCTAAAACAGCACAACAATGCTCTCTGAATTAGGTTCTAGAAAACAGATACCGCGTAAAAAGGAGCATAACATTGCCCTGCAGAGTTTGCAATTGCTGCTTCCAACAACAGGACTTCCCGTGGATGTCCATTAGCTTTGGGAGCCAGATGGTGAGCTAGATGTGACTCACCAACTGAGCAGCAGCACTGTCTACTTAGGACCAACTTGCAGCACACATTTTCTGAATTGAAGTAAAGGCCTTGTTTCATAGCCTAGGGCAATGTTCTTCTTGCATCAAATAGCCCAGACAGCAAAGGAGCCCGTATCCTACATGGTACTCTTGTTCCTAAATTGAAAATATTTGTGTTGCTTCCAAGTACTTCAACATTCTTTATTTAAACCACTTTGTTGACTAAAGTCAACGTGACTAGTATGTGAAAAGGGGTGTGCCATTTCTTATACAACAGTTGTTCTTCACCGTATCATTAAACCTTCAAGAGAGGCTCTCAGAGGGTATTCTGGGTATCCATTCCATATATTCCACTTGAGAAAAATCCTTAAGGGAGAATGCAAGTCAATTTATTCTCTTTTTATTCTTGAGTAGGAAGCTCTTCATCAAAAGTTGTTGCTTAAATGGATGACACTTCTAACTAGGAAGCAATGGATAATTCTAGTGTAAGTGTTGATGGGTTTGTACAGTACAATGTCACCTGTCTTCATTTTAGGATAATTGTAAAACATAATAATGACCACCAGGACTTACCATGAATCTCTTCACTGCTTCATCCTTAAGAAAAACAAAGGGGGGAAAAAGGGCAACTTCAGGATTCCTACTAGAAGTAGCATTGCTACCTCTTCAGGAAAGAAGTGAATAATTTCTTTCTTCTTCTTTTTTTTTTTATCAGTTGTGGGGCTTGAACTCTGAGCCTGGGCAATGTCCTTGGCATGAGCCATCATGCTTTGCTAGAAGTGAATAATTTCTGAATATGCATTTGCAGTACAAACAACATGTGCTGACATGATAGAAATGTATGAGGAAAACAGAAGGATGTGTGTACATACATACATACTAATACATACAAAGAGAAAAGGAGAGTTACACAGAGAGAGGCAGAAAAAAACACAGAAATGAGGAAATGGAAGAATAAACTATTGCCATATTAATTCTGCTGAGGTGACAAGACCACAATTCTAGGTAGAGAAGAGATAGGTCTGAGGATCAACATATTCTGAGAGTTAGAACATTCATAGAAATGGCTGAAAAGGAGTTATCAAAAAGGTAGATGGGCTGGGTACAGTGGCTCCTGCCTGTAATCCTAGCTACTCAGGAGGTTGAGATCTGAGGATTGTGGTTCAAAGCCAGCCTGGGCACTAAAGTCTGTGACATTCTTATCTCCAGTTGATCACTAGAAAACTGGAAGTGGCACTGTCACTCACGGGGTAAGGCAGCAGTCTTGAGCCAAAGAGCTCAGGGACAGTGCCCAGGCCCAGAATTCAAGATCCACAACTGACAAAAAAAAAAAAAAAAAAAAAAGAAAAAAGGGTAAAGGAAAAACCAGGTGAAGACAGTATATTTGTACAGAGAATGTAATGATATTTGTCAAATAAAGCTTGTAAATCAAGTTAAATGAAGACACAGACTCGATGGTTTAATTCAGATCTAGGAACAATGGAAATCTGATCAAGAGTGTCTCAGAAGAGAAACGAAGAGGAAAAACCAATTAAAGTGTCTTTTGGAAAGAAAAGCAGGGGTAAGAGGATTTTGAGCGATGCCTGTGATGGTAGAGTAAGGGATATGGAAAACTGGAGGAGTAGCTACAGGAGGCTGCTGTTCAACTTCACCAAATAATGGGCTTCATTACGACATCACTCATCACCTCTGGCCATTTTGACTCCATTCCCCAGATTCCAGTGATGAAGGACACCACTGAACTGCCACTCTGAGAGGACAGCCAAGGCAGGACAGTTTGCAGGAAGTTTGGTACTACAAGCCAATAAAAGACCAAGGGGTGTATAAATGCGAGAGTAAATTTTCAGTGGGCGTTCATAATGTTTTAGGGGCAGTGGCAAACGACTTCCATGTATCTCGTTTAATGACTAAAAGCAAATTTGAGAACATTTTATTTTGTGGGTAAAATGTCAAAAAGCAGGTTAGCATCTTGCATAAAATCCAACAACTGGTTAAAAAATTGAATAAACCTGGGGCTGGGAGTTTGGCCTAGTGGAATAGTGCTTGCCTAGCAAGCACAAAGAAAGACCTGGGCTAAACCCATGACGTTTTAAAATTCATGTATTTGAATTGTATTTTAATTATAAGTGATGAACTTTGTTAGACTACCAAAATACAGTCATTCATTTTATTTGAACATAGGGCATGAAGTACTTCGTGCAGCCTTCAAGGTTACCAAGAATTACTTTTAGCACCAAAAGAACCACAAATACAATTTTTATTAATCCATTACACAATTCCCCATGATTAATATAAAATAGGTCCATACAAGATAAATATACACATGTACAGTTCTATCAATTTATATGTGGCTTTTGTTAATCTTATATTCACTTTTTATCAAGCAGAGTACATTACTCATAAATATATATTATGGGTAAGGAGAAACTTAAATTCTATGATTGTGGACACCTATGTAAGGAAAAGCTAAATCAGTTATGCCTTAGAGATGGAATTTGAACTAGGGGAACGTTCATGGGGAAATTGAGAAAAAATTATTTTTTCCCCTGTCAGTATATTACAGACCTTTATTTTGAAAGATGAAGCTATTGCATCCCAAACCAAATAAAGTAAAAAGTCAAGGAGCTGAAATGTGGGATCTCTATAAATTAGAAAAGTTTATTTTGGCTATTACAAATAAAAAATGTCTCAGGAGCCCAGAAGACTCAGTCATGAATTTCATTCCTACAGCACTATGTGAAGGATTGCAAGTAATCTGTAGAGATGAGCCAAACTACCTCTAAGCCCTCAGCGAGGGAATGGGAGTATTCTGATCTCCAATATTACATTTTCTTACGTGGAAAATAAAATAAACTTGAATATCTACCGCAAATACTTGTGAAGTTATGGGATTTAACTATGATATAGTATTCTGCCTGACCCACAGTGTAAATCATATCAGGATAATTACTTTTGGTGTAAATATTTCTTTTCCTTGAAAGCCACTGAAAACAGATCATAATTGCATACCTACAGGAGGCACAAACATGGCTGAGTAAACCTGACATAGCATGGCTGTTTTTAAGTCAACACGATCCCAGAAATGAAGATCTTAGCTAATTGATACCAGACAACTCCCTGAGAGTTGAAGTCATTTTAATAATAGCACATTGGTAAATTATATGTCTATTAAAATAGTAGACCCCAGTGCATTCTCATCACTAAAGATATCCACTTTATTGTTTTAGCATCAAGTATTTGTGTGTCTATCTTCTAGGCACTGTTTTAACTAATTAATTTCTAATGAATTAAAACCAAAATATTTCCTCAAATATTCCTTATTCATGTTTGTCTTTTATCCATTGCTAATTGAGGACCAAACATATTAAATTGAAAGTGGATTTGTGGCTCAAAGTGGTAGAGTGCCAGCCATGAGCAGAAAAGCTCAGAAACAGTGCTCAGGCCCTTAGTTCAAGCCTCATGACTAACCAAAAAAAAAAATATTCACAAGCTTTAAACTGCACACTCCTTTGAGAAGTGTAATGGATCTCATGCTATCCCGCCAAGACATGTATGATTTCTTTGCTCATTGCATCTGACATGTATGTGCCACCACTTCTTGGATATCAGTTTGATGATTATGATACCAAAATGATACTCAAAATAAGAGTAATGATACTAGAAATTTGCCCATGATAAAAGGAAGAGATAAATGTTTAAAAAGAAAAAAATAAAACTTTACCAATGGAGAGAATCAAAGGAATAGAAAAGTAAGACCTTGAGAGTATATATCTTTTACTCAGCTAATATCCTAACCTTTCTTTCAAGGTTTCTCTACCCTGCCTCCTAACAGATGATTCAAGTTGTTTTTGTTTGAGATCCTGTGTTAGACGTTAATTTTCCGAATCTAAGAATTACTTTCTCACATCTTCTCATTGCCTTGCTCATTTGATACACAACCTACCCGATCTCCATTTCAGCC
Source organism: Megascapheus bottae (assembly GCF_031878675.1). Classification (NCBI taxonomy): domain Eukaryota; kingdom Metazoa; phylum Chordata; class Mammalia; order Rodentia; family Geomyidae; genus Megascapheus; species Megascapheus bottae. The sequence continues at coordinate 33,061,799 of NC_143528.1, read as the reverse complement.
AAAAGAACTCAATTTTCACACTTCCTGTTCTCCACCCGTGACATTGGCTTGAAAATATCTCATTACTCTACTTTATTATGTTCCTACATGAAATGGGATCAACAGCTGATCTTGTTGATAGATTCTGGGTCTGTGTAAGACATGCAAAACAGGAATATGCGAGGGGAAAACTATTTCTACCTACATTATTAATCCTGTCAAATCATGATTAATATACTATTTCAATGAAAAATACTGCACCTCTTCTTCAGCCATTCAGATTCAAAAAGTTATTTCATGATCTAAAAAATCAAGATTAAAAACTGAAATATTAAAAGCAGGGAATTGAGTCAACAAAAATATAATTTGAAACAAGTCTCTATACAATGAAGGATTACTATTAATTGCTGTCACTCTGTTTCTAGGAATGACCACAATGATAGAATTGCCCTTTGGTCAATCTCATATTGTTACTGTGTCAGACTTTGTTACCTGGTATATTTTATATATGTTTATTTGTTAATTTGCAATAGGAAAGGGAGTGAGGGGAAACAAGATGATTGGGAGGGGGCTAAAGGAGGGAAGTGGAGACAAAAACGATGAGTAGGTGTATCAGTATGTGAGAAGTAATGCACTTACTACCTGGCAAATGTAATTGTAACCCCTCTATCCATTACCCTGACAATAAAAAATAAAGAAAGAAAAAGAAAAAGAAAGATCAGAAAATTGTCTATGTGCTAAGTAAAATCCTACTTCAAGAAGGTGATGCCACCAATGCTATTTTTTTTTCTTTTTAAAATAAAGATGATAGCAAAAATGGCAGATAAGGAAAGCACATGGCATAGACATGCCACCAGAAGCAGGCCTTAAATTTCCAGTACTCTGTTCTTCATTTTAATAGCTCTTGGAAACTGAGATCATTGATTTCCATTCTCTAGTCATTTATGGACCTTCGTATATTTTATGGATGACTTCATAATCCGAGTACTTTTTCATGCTTTAAATATCACCTTGATGTGAAAGGGTATCAATGTATGGGAATTAATGCACCATCTATCTGGCAAATATCATGTAACCCTTCTATTAATTACAATAAAAAGTATATGAAAAAAATAAATAAAATCACCTTGACTCCCTTTTCCATAGGTGTGATCGGTGTAACCTGTAAAAAGGGAAACACATGGACTGAGGTGAAATTAGATCACCCATGGCAAAATTTCTTGCTTTCTGCTTGATTTATAATCACATAAGAAAAATAATCCAAACCTATCATTGCAGTACTCATGGAACCTTGCTAAAATATCAATATGTATGCTGTCTGCATGGTTGTGATTTTTTTCCTTTGTCAACACATGTGACATAAAAAAAATCAAGTTTTCATATAATAAAAACTGCAACAAACCTAAGGTGAAAACTTACTACTTTAATACTCCTAATTCTAATTTCTGACAGAGAAAAGCTTGGCTGGTTTGTTCATCTATTGGGTGGGCAGAGGACACCTCAGTGGTTACAGATACCTATTTTTATGATTATGGGTAACAAGTTCAGAACATAACACAACTTAATGCAATGTGATAATGTTGGTATAGATTCCTTTGACTTGTATCCGCAGATAAGGATTCACTTCTTCAATATACCCCACTCTTAGTTGTGAAGTCACTTTAGAAAATCATCTAGTTAAATAATGAATGCAATCTAAGCATGACACTGAAGCTCATAACTTTCCAACTATAAGAAATATTCAGCAGCCGAGACTTTGGCCTAGTGGTAGGGTGCTTGCCTAGCATGCACAAAGATCCTTGGTGCCACATACATAGAAAAAAGCCGGAAGTGGTACTGAGGCTCAAGTGGTAGAGCTCTAGCCTTGAGAAACTCCAAGGACAGTGCTCAGGCCCTGAGCTTAAGCCCAGGACTGGCAAAAAAAGTAATCAAATTATAAATATTACAGGATAAGTTATTTTACAGTTTTGTTAAAACTGTTTTTAAAGAAATCAACTCCAAAATTTACAAGAAAAAATGAATATGAAAATGATAAACTACATGAAAAAGTCAGATCAGAGAAAATATAAGTTCAATTAAAATCCATTCATTTAATCCAATAATTCTTCTTCCAAAGATCTATCATCCAAATACACTCCAGCATTGTTTTGTTTTCCCTATAAATCAAGTGGGCTTTATACGAAAGCCTTTCCAGTGCTCTTGGTTGGAAAATTGCCTTGGCATCAATATCTGTGACTCATAATCTGGCAAACTTTCCCTAGAAATACATGGTCTCCTTCAACAAATCTTCTAAGTATCTGCATTGATACTAAAGTAATTTTCTCCATCATAAACCTTTTACACATCATACAGCATGACTTCTGATGAGGTGATTTTGAATACTCCATCTACTAATGTACTCAGTATGCAATTTGAAAGAATATTATTTTCCTTATTTGTGTTAAATTATTCCCAAACTACTACAGATGATGTTCTCTTTATCCATGACTTTTTAAAGTTTTTATTTCATAGGAAAATAGGCATAATATGTTGTAAATACAGGTAATGTATTATGCACGTTACAAAAGAGCATGATTCTCTGGTCACAGATTTGTGGCTCATTCTATCAGGCATGGTACAATTTTTTTACCAGATTATAAAACTTTTAAGTGCATTGTGAAACCTAGCTTATATTTGTTTAAATAAGTGAAAATTTATAGCAATATTCATCTTCATACAGATGTAAAAAACTCAAATTGAAAATTATTCATATAGACCTTAAAAATAATATCAAATAATTGGGCCAGGAGTTTGGTCTAGTGATAGAGTGTTTGCCTAGCATGCACAATGACCAGGATTTGATTCCTCGGTACCACATACATAGAAAAGCTGGAAGTGGTGCTGTGGCTCAAGTGGCAGGGCATTAGCCTTGAGGAAAAAGCCCAAGGACAATGCTCAGGCCCCAGGACTGGCAAAAAAAATATAGTATCAAATCACTACTTAATCAAATACTGTGCAAAAAAAAAAAAGAACTCAAGTTCTACCTTGTAGAAAGAACTCAAGTCAACAATGTAGCTGTGTATCTCAAGTAATTGGAACTGCAAGAGCACACTAAAGCCAAAATTAGTAGTAGGTAAGTGACAGTAAATGAAACAGAAACTGCAATAACAAAACAGTGAAAGGGGAGGCTGGCTTTTTTGAAACAAGTGAAACTAACAAACCATAACTATAAAATGAAAAAGATGGAAAGAAAAAGGTACATGGTAGGCCTTGGAAAAATAAGGAGAGAAAGACTGAAAGAGAGACAGAAAAAGAAACAGCACATGGACTTTTACATTTGTGGATTACATAAAATCTATCCATATCCTCTTAGCCAACACTATTCTAGCCCATTTGGGACATCCTGTTCATGGCAATCCTTGACTTCTGAGTTAAGTCTTCTTATCTTCCTTACATCAAATATCCAGCCATCAGTAAGCTAACTCTGGAAGTAGTGTTTCCTTTATGTATCACACTTTTTGTTGTACCTTGAGAAATTAGAAACAGAATGCTAGTTCTGCACAAGATTTCCTTAGCATCCTTCCCCTCCTCATTTTCTTCCTGCTAGGGGACTAAAACATAGTTAACTAAACAAACACACCTGCCAGAGGGTGATGAGTGCCAGTATAATTCTTTAGATTTGCAGCCAAGAGTAGTTTTATTTTCTCAGCCTTAGAATTGTCTCAGGTATACTTAAATTTTCGGAAGAGCTCAAATGCACAGTTCAATTCCTTCTTTATAATTCTTTATCCATCAGAAGCCACTAGACCCAGGGAAGGCACTACTGCTCTCTGCGACCCTGGGCCTCTAAGGCATTCTCATGAGCTGGATCCTCTCCAGGAGCTACCAGCCTACTTGTGATGTTCTGGTTGACATTTCTAGGCCTTAGCTGGCTGACGTTTGGCATGATGTTGTGCTGCTCTTGAAGTGTTCCTTCTGTTGCTTCTTTTGTTTGTTTCATGCTTTTGTTATTGCTCTCCCTCAGCTCTCCACACAGCTCCAGAGCTAGAAAGAAGCTCATTGTCAACCAAGGGATCCTAAGTGATCACTTAGCACTGCTGGAATTCGTTATTACAGCACATTCATTAGGATTTGGCTCTATTAAATAGTGATTACAGTGTCTGAGTATCTTCAGGTGAATCTGGGTTTTTCCATAATAGAAAAGGTACCTCATCAAAGTACTTTTCTTTCTTTCTTTCCATAAGCACAGATGTGAGCACACACCCACAAAAATCTGTGTCAAATGTGTTTCAAACAGCTGAGAACAAAGCAAAAAAATACAACTAGCAGAAGTCAAGTCATTTATTTCCACCTTCAAGTTTGAGGAAAAAGGTGACTTTGATGAAAATTCTTGAAAGGACACAAATTTTATTAGCCAGAACAAATCCTTCATAAACTATTCATGTTACACTTTCATATCATACCACACAAATGCCTATGTAACAAGTATCACTTATACTATAGGAGAAAACCAGCATTATATATTTGGTTTCCTATTGTAAAATGTTTTAACCTTTAATAAAAATTTAAGTAATATGTTATGCTAGTATACTAACCTTAATTGTATGCTTTAAGATACATAAATAGTACAGCTCCTCAGATTTTTAACCATCAGTAACAAATCATATCACAAAGGTAGAATCATTAAGAAAAATCAATTTGTAATGTTAAGAATGACTTTGATATGCTTTTCCTAAAAAAAAATGAAAGAATGAGTTATACTCAAGACATACATGCTTATTTTTTGTGCAGGGCCTGAGGTTTGAACTTAGATCCTGGATTCAACACTCTACCACTTAAGTCACAGCTCTACTTCTGGCTCTTTGGTGGTTAAAAGAGAAGAGTCTCATAAACATTTTCTGCATGAGCTGGCTTTGAACCACAATTCTCAGCCTCAGCCTCTTGAATAACTAGAGTTACAGGTGTGAGCCATAATCACATGGCCACATATGCTTATTTAACTAGGGAAAAAGTCTTAAATCAAAACCTACTCTAAGGCCAACCAAACAAAACTGAATTAATGTCATCTATTTGAAAAGAACTATGGTTTGGAAACAAAATTTGAGTCAGAACGAGCAATCATAGACTACAGTTTCCCAGTTAACTCCCAACCTCACCTCATTCTCAACATTATGAGAATACAGAACCACAGAGTTGGATTCTCATCCAAGGTTTGGCTATTGCAGTACTATTGTTTCTGGGGATTCATCAAGCGAGCATTGTCCAGGCCTATGAGATTTTATTTTTACCCCATCACCTCAGGCATTGGACATGCAAGATCAAAAGGTATCTTCATGAGGAAGGCTAAGTACAAGCACTTATAGAGCAGCTTATCCTCTGTCCCTGGATAGTTAAGAAGAATTTCAAGGGTCTGGAACAGCTAAAGGATGCAGGAGAAGTTGTCTCCATTGTGCCATAAATCAAGTCCACCAGTATGGCTCCTGAAATAGACAGAAAGCATGAAGGATGACCACAGACTTTCAGACTTACATGAACAGAAGCCTGGCTGTAGCTTCTTGCAAGTCATCTGGCCTCTGGGATGTGGCTAAACAGACAAAATACATCAGAAACTGTTTACATTCACATAGGATGGACAAAATTGATTATTTATATTTTTTTCCGTCGGTCATGGGACTCGAACTCTGGGCCAGAGTGTTGTCCCTGAGCTCTTCAACTCAAGGCTACTACCCTGCCCTTTGAGCAACAGCACCACTTCTGGTTTTCTAATGGTTAATTTGGAGAAAAAAGTCTTATGGTCTTGTGCCCAAATTGGCTTTGAACCACAATCCTCAGATGTCAGCCTCCTGAGTAGCTAGGATTACAGGTGGGAGTCACCATGCCCAGCAATATTTATAGTTTATTATGGTTTTGTTAGCTCACTCTCTGTTACAATGCATCCTTAAGAGACATTTGCAATCTACAGAACATCCCATTGAATCCCCACACTTTGATAACTTGGTGAGAATTAGGAACTGATTGATTAAGAAGTGGCTAGAAAGTAGAGGTTTGGATTACACACATAGTGCAAAAGAGAAGAGAAAAGTCAACTGGAAATATTCTGAGGTGAAGATAACACATCAATATAATTATTAGCCATCCATTTTTCATGAATTACAAAGACAGGATCAACCAATTAAATTAATATTGTGCTTTGCATCTTCTACCTACAGAGAAGATAGCTAGTAGAACTTTGTGTTTTTCCACATGGAGGACATGGAAATTTGCTAGCTTTGAGTAGGTCCCAGAGAAGAAAATATCCTCTGCAGCAAAAGTAGGATTTGAAGAAAGAAGTCCTGATAGATAAAGGATTGTAACTCTCAGAAAAGAAATACCTTTTGTAATATCCACACAAAAATGTACTTAGGAATTAACTAAGAAGGTAAAGTTCCTCTATAACGAACTTTAAAAATCTGAAGAAGGAAATTAAAGCAGAACTAAGGAAGTAGATAAACTTTCCATGCTCATGGATTGGAAGAATTAACATTGTGAAAATGGCATTCCTGCCAAGAGTTATCGACAAATTCAGTGTAATATCCATCAATATCCCAATGTCTATTCTTTAATGAAACAGAGGAAACAATCCAAAATTTCATATGGAATAATAAAAGACCCTATACAGAAAAACAATCCTTAGCAGAAAGAATAGCTCTGGAGGAATATCAATACCAAACTTCAGACTCTATTGCAGACCTATAGTAATAAAACAGCCTAATTCTGGCACAAGAACAATCCTCTGATTTATTACTTCTTGTGGTGAATGTGGGCACCCACCCTTGTGTAGAAATGTATGGCATTGAATATATAGCTCTTGGAATAACTGAATGCCTGGTTAGCCATATAGGGGCTCAGCAGGAAGAAGAAAGTTTGGAAACTTATGACTAAGAAAATTGGATATATAGATAATGTGTGTGACTGGACAGAAAATGTAAGCATCTTTGAATCTCATCTTAGCATTCACGGGAGAGTATCTACTAAGTATCAAGTAAATTTGGACCAATTGACCTCAGTTAGGCTGGTGGTCATGTCAGAATAGCTGTGAATCTAATTAATTGAGAGGCCATAGGAGGTGAGATAGATCAGAGGAGATCAACCCTTCCAAAAGGCATTTGATTAAAGTGTAAATATTGAATATCGTTAGATGCAGCTGATAAATACACTGTTGTTAAGAGACTGGCTTGATAACACATGCCTATAATCTGAGCTATGCAAGTTGCAGGGATCTAGACAAACACCATCAAAGCCATCCTTGGTGAAAAGTTAACAAGACCCTCCATCTTAACAAAAGTGCCAAGCATGGTAGGGCCAATCTGTAACCCTGGTTGCTACAGAGGATATATGTAGGAAGATCATGGTTCAGCCTGACCCACACAAAAATGGCAAGACCTTAGATGAAACTAATGAAAGCCAAGAAGTCCAGGGAAGAAGCATGATTCCAGTGGTGGAGTGCATGACTAGCAAGTGCAAGGCCCATAGTTCAAATATCAGCACCACAAAAAATAATAAAGTGAAGAGGAAAAGAAAGCCAACTTTGCATGAGCCTTTGTTAGGCTCTTTAATGACTAAAGATACCAGAAGGAGCCAGTTCTGCTGCTTGATAGACAGTTATCAGACCCTCACTAGCAGGAAAACAATGGTTGCCATTCCATTAGGAATAGTTGACAATAACCACTGGAGGTGCCAGGTCTTCTGTGACAAATGGGGACAGGGAAGAACATATGTGGAAATCAGGTCATCCACTTGGTTGATGGTGCTCCTTTCCCTTATTGTGGCGATACTGGATGAGGGCTAACCATCCCAGCCCAAGACATTTATAGATTTAAAAGGATTCAAGGGTAGCACTGGTATCTCACACCTATAACACTTGTTACCCAGGAGGCTGAAATCTGAAAATTGCCAGAGGTCAACTTAAAAGTCTAGACCATCATCTTAATGGATAGACAATCATCAAAGAGATGGTGAACATGGAGATATACCATTATTCAGATCTTATTACAAGTAAACAACTTACTAGCATGTGCGAGACTTGTGATTCAATTTGAGAACCGACAGAACAAATTGAGTATTCTCCAGGCTCTTCAGAATCTCCCTCAGCAGCAGATAACCAAGCAACACAAAAGGTGTGATGTTCCTGGAGTAATGAACACCTTACATAATGAATACCTAAGATACCAGATCACAAAAGGGAATAGAAACTTCACCGCCAGCTGAGGTTACCGGAATCTCTGTGATTCCCGCACCTCTCTAAATACTCTGCCTAATAATGTTGCCAGGATAGCTCTTCAGGCATTAAACATTGTTTCCATTTTTAATGTCTGTCTTTTTAAATTTCTCATATTTATCTGATATCCCTCATTTTTGTAAGATACTTTAATTTTTCTGCATGTAAATTTTTTTCTTTAAGTAGTTGTATAAAGGAGTTGCCATCCAACAAAGCCGTTTATGAATACAGAGCCTTGATCATCCCTTTTAACATTCTCATCCACCTTCCTGCCATATCCCTTCCCTCACTTTTTTTTTAAATTTTAGGTCTTTTTTCCATTTAGCAAAACATTTTTTGTGTATAGTACCTTCTTGATTTGTGTCTTCCATTCAACTGCTTCATCCCTTTCTACCCATCCCTGCCTTTTTCTCTCAATTCTGTGCTTTACAATGCATTCTTGTCTGTATTCTATTTCTTGCCTGCCTCCAATTCCCATCCAGTCTCTCTTCATTCTTCTACCTCTCACCCCTTTTCCAAACTTCTCTTGCAAGTACCATTTCCTAGTGCCTGGGAATTGAAAGTCCTCCTTATATACTTACTTTCTAGGTAGAAGCCTGAGGCTATCCCTTAGAAAAAGGCAAATATTGTAATCTGATTCTGTTCTTTAACCACTGCTGACAAGTGATGCATTCATGACCCCATCATGAGTAAAATTAATGGAACATTTTCTGCTGGAAAAACAAAATCAGCAACAATAAAACTACAATTAGAGCAGTTGAAAGGATATCCAGTTACTCTTCATTCTGAAATCAGTTTTACATTTTAAAAAAACAGAAATATTCTGCTAGTATGGATATTGATTTTTCAAGGGAATTTATTTCACTTGCAAAAAATTTCCAAAAACAAGAGTACTCAAAGATAGTTTACATTGCTAGCCATTCACTACTATGATAATATACTACAGATAATCAACTTAAAAGGAGATTAGAGACATATATTCATGGCTTATACCTGTAATCCTGGCTATTTAGAAGTCTGAGATCTAGGGATAATGGTTCAAAGTCAGCCCGGGCAAGAAAGTCCACGAGACTCTTATCTCCACTTAACCATAAAAAAAATCCAGATATGGAACTGTAGCTTAAGTGGTAGAGTGCTAATCTTGAGCCAAAGAAGCTCAGACACAACACCCAGGTCATAAGTTCAAGCCCCAGCACTTGCACAAGCACACACACACACACACACACACACACACACACACACACACACACACACACACGCACGCACGCACGCACACATGCACAAGGAGATCAGATTTATTTGGGCTTAGTATCAAATATTTAGTCCACAGTAGTTGCTACTATTGCTTGTAGAGAGGCAATAACAAGGAACAATCTGAGGAAAATCTTATCACTTCATCACCTACCTATGGACAGGAAACAAGAAAGAAAAAAAGAAGAAACTGGGTCCCAGTGTCCCATTCAAGAACACATCTCCTGTGACCTAACTCCATTCCACTAGATTCTACTTTCTACCCCTTCCAATAGTGTCACTGTGCAGGGCAAGCCTATACCAAATAGGCCTGTGGTGAGGGTGGGGAGTATTTAAAATCCAACCCAGAGTGTTATCCTCCTGAGACCACACACTTCCATTTATTTACAATCTCTCTATTGTATTTCTGAGGCACAACATTACAACTATCCTACTGTAATAGCTATTCTACTGTTTTTCTAAAAGAGAATCCTAAAGTAATTATGTTATCAGTCTAGCCTTGCTTTGTGTTTTCTTTTCCCATTCTACCCTGACATGTTATTACAATAGCATTTCTCAAATGGCTGCAGTTATGTCTTCACTGATTCTTGTTTTGTTTCTGTCCTTCAAGCACTGTAAATTAATTGTAGTTTCCATGGTGGTGGTGTCCACTGATGGATGATCCTTTTCTTTGTAGCAAGAAAACTTACCAAATGTTTACTGAGCATCAGAAACTTGACTAGGTGTTAGAAATATAAAGCTGAAAAGGATATGATAATTCCCTTTATAAAATAATTTCCAGGGACAATGAAATGCACACAGTTTCTAAAAGGGCTTCATTTTTGTGACATTGTTAGTATGTGAAATTAGTCTGTCAGAGATCCTTTCTTTGTTAATTGGCCAGGAATTTACTCCAGTAAATCACAATGATGGAGGTCACTTAACTTCTAAGACTACTCTTTTAAAGCATTAGAAATTACATCCCAGCCTCATCATGCTTTAATTACATTCTCCTTCTGTCATCTGTCTTTTCCAGTGCAGGTCACAGAGCAGCAGCCGATCCACTTTTGTCTTTAGTGACAAAAAGTGGGACTGAAAGAACAAAATGCTTCCTGTCCCTTCTTATAACACGCAGTACTTAGGGCTCTCCCAGTACTATCAAGATAAATATTTTCCTTGTTTTTCTGGGCAGCTGCCCTGGGAACCTCCTACCTTACTGGTCCTGGCCACTGAGCTTGTGCGTCACTTGTTCCTTACTCATCCTACATCGATAGTTATGAGCATCATGGGTCTCAAACAAATTTATCCATCTTCTTGAACCTTCTAATGGGAAGCTCCTGGTAGCAAGTGCCTTCAGAATTCACCTGTTGAGCAGCAGAATCAGGTTGTGTAATTACATGCTCCTTCACCTAGTCTCTAGGGAGATATAGGTGGGTTCTTGCTGCGGAAAATTCTCTTTCAGCACCAGGGACAGCACCATGCAGTTGCTGTCTCTTTTGCCCATGGAGTTCCATCTTTGGAGTTGGCAAGAAGAGAGCCTCAACCTTAAAGAATGTCATTCTCTACAAGTAGATGCATCCCTGATCTCTGTCCTCACTCCTTACATTATTTGAAGTTTCCCCTTTGTTCTTCTCCATAGGAAGAGGACAGAATCTCCACCACAGGGTAAACTCAAATGAATTCCCCTTAAATAAACAAATATATATGCATATCTATATCTATCTGTCTATCTACACACAATCTGAGACAAAACAAAAAACAAATATTTATTTGTATATGTATATAATATATATAATACACACTCACTATTTGAATATATACACTGTTTCTTTGAAATAGTGCTGCGCTAAGGAGCTCAAACTGGCCTGAAACTCATAATCCTTATGCCTCAGACTTGCAAGAGCTGAGATTATAATGAGATTATAAGCATTCACAACCACACCCAGCCCAAATATATTCTTTTTGATTTGCTACTTATATCCAAACAGAGCTGAAGAGGAAAGCAAGCAAGCAAGGAAGGAAGGAAGGAAGGAAGGAAGGAAGGAAGGAAGGAAGGAAGGAAGAAAGAAAGAAAGAAAGAAAGAAAGAAAGAAAGAAAGAAAGAAAGAAAGAAAGAAAGGAAAGAAAGGAAGGAAAGAAAGAAAGAAGGAAGGAAAGAGAAAGAAAGAAAGAAAGAAAGAAAGAAAGAAAGAAAGAAAGAAAGAAAGAAAGAAAGAAAGAAAGAAAAGAAAAGAAAGGTTTTCCAATTTGAATCGCTAGTCTCCTGGATAGGCACTCTATTTAAGTTGGAAGTTGGGCATCATTACATAGAAAGCTTCTTTGCTGATTATTTTATTTTAGTAACTGGTAGTCTAACATCTTCAGAATGTAGATGCCCTTACCTTCCAACAACTGTCATGGTCTTCTACTTGTTGTTGATAAATAAAATCTCAGATATAATGAAAAATGACATTTCACATATCCATATCCAGCTCTAGCACATTTTTCAACTTTATCATATTTTATTATGCCATGAACCCTAGTGCTGGTACTGTTTATAAATAGCAATATTTATAAGCAAAAATCAAACTATGTAAACAACATGAGAAAATCAAATACTGAAAGAAAGTAGAACTAGCACAAAGCATGACATTCCTATTACAGAAACTTTTCTTCACATGAAGGAATTTTATCTTTTTTTCTCATAAGTTGTTGAAAACATTTGCCAAATTAGTATGTTTTAAGTTTTTATTATTTTCTTTTTTATTGTAATTAATAGAGGAGTTACAGTTATATTCACCACATAGAGGGGATATTACTTCACACACATTGATACTCATTCTCATGTTTTTGTCCCCATTTCCCTCCCCCGACCCATTATTATTTTCTTTAGCTCACATCTTAAGAAGTTTACTACCGTTTTTCTTCTCTTCCCACTGACTGAGTGCTTTATAGAAAAGCCAAGTTTCAGAGTGAGAAACCTCTGCAAATTGCTGGTGAGATGAACTTCAGGCAAACTGCCCCTATTAACTCTTATGTTGTAAAAATTCAATCAGATGATAAATAGAGCCATTAGCTTATAGGTTGTAGTTTTAAAAGCATCTTGTTATTGATTCATAGTCCCCAGAAGAATTAAGACTTTTATCTACAGTAAGGAAGATTTAATTAAGACCACACAAAGTTTTGTACTAGCTGGTGTCCATTTAAAAGCATGTCCAGACTACCATCCCTGAGTTCCGGTGCTTTGGCCAATGCAGAACCTCTCTTGCATTCCATAACTCAAGGAAAGAATATCAGCTTTGCTCTTGAGCTGGGGTTGTTAAACAAAAGCCAAGGACTGAGTTGGAGTTCTGTCAAGGCCACTCCCTACACTAAATGTACAAATGGTTTCAATGATATTCTTGATGTACTAGATAGCTTGTGCTAACATTATCAATGAAGAGAAACTGGGAAAATCTAATAACTAACTATACTAGAAGAGATAAACAAATATTGATACATTAATAGAATGGGCTGTAAAACAACAGGAAAATGAAATAACTAAATCTGTAGAATTAGCCTGTAGAAGATGATAATGGACTATTGCAAAAGGCAAGAAGTCTGAACACTATTTCTTCATTCTAGTACATAGTGTTAAATCATTTCCCAAAAGAGACTTTATATGTTTAACCTCCCAAGAACAATGAATGAGAAGATTGCTGATCAATATCCTCAAAAATCTTTTGTTAATATTTAGAACTCTAAATATTGTCAGTTGTGCATAAAGAAAGTATCTTTTCATTGAAAGATTGTCATCTCTCTCCTGTTGAGGGATTTTTTATAAGCAGAAACTTACAGGTTTAATAAAATCACTCATTAATCTTACTCTTTACAGTTTGAACTTTGGGGAACAAGCAATTAATGGATTTTTTTCTCTGTTATTCTACATCTAATAATTACTATCATTCTTTTTGATGTTCAAATTGATCAATATTGTCAAGTTCCAGCACCATCCAAGAAAGTCTGGTGTCAAATTTCTTTTTTTGGTTTTCATATATATATAAAATGAGTATCGTGTAGTTATCATTTGTGTGTTTCTTTTCCATGGTGCAGTGGGCATTCTTTTCACATGCTTAAAGTCCATTTGTAAGCTTTTTTTCTGGTCATCTACTCATATTGCTTGCTTATGTCCTTCTTGATTTTAAAAAGTACATAATGCACTAAGGAGATTGGACCTCTGTAGATGACCTAAGGTACAAACCATGGATTTCATTTTATTTTGCCTTATAGTTTTACCTTCCCTTGTGCAGTTGATGGCACAACTTTCTGTCATTGCATGGATCCTCCTTGTATTATGTTGTTTCCTGTTTTGAGAGAGTCATTGCTTCTAGGGCTCTCCACTGATTCAACGTATCCTGGTCTTTGTGTCGATATGTGGTAGGAGTTATGGATCCAGCTCTTCCCTGTCCTTCAAATGGCTGCTCATGAATTGCTGTTGTTAATTTAAAAGTCTGTTTTCCTCAGGGATTTGAGATGCGTCTCTTCTAGGAAACAAAATAGCACCAGTATCCAGGTCAAAAGGTGTGCAGATATAGAAATGATATAGATATACATACGCACGTAAATTAGGTTCTGTTGGTGGTAAGCCTCAGGCTTACACAGCTTGATGTTTTCTGATGTTCCAGCAGTTCATCCGTGCCTCCAGTACAGCCTTTTTGGTTATTTTGGAGATGGCATCTTCTGTCCTTGCTAGCCTTGAACTTTGGCACTCCAAATTTCTGTCCCCTGAGTAGCTAGGATCATATACATGGGCCTAGCACCTAGATGTGAAATTGCATTATTTTTAAGGATATTTAATTCATTTTGGAATAATTGTTCTCTATTTTATAAATTCCTCACTATTTTAGTTTGCTATGTAAACTTGATAGGATATGAGCTAAAAATATTATTTTTTGTTATGAACAATTTTACATAAGGAAATATCTCTATAGCTACTTTTATAGCTCTAAAACATATAGAGATATTTTTCTAATTTTTAACACATTAAGGGTATTCTTATTGTAACTGAGAACAAATTAGAATTTCTTTTCTTAAAACATTTTCTCCTTTCATTAGTTCTTACCTTTGAAAAAATTCCAATGCATTTCATTGTATCTGGAACTTATTTGTAAGCATTAAAAATGGAAAATTTTCTGTTTTATTTCACAGTGAACAAATCTTATATACTTGGAGGTTTTTATAATTTTAGCAATTATATATGGTTTGAAAATTATACACAGCCTTAAGCTATATTATTATTATTTGCATTATCAAGTGCCTTTTCTTTCCTATTGTAATCTTAGGGTCAGCCTGGAACACTTAACTGTTTAAACCAATGATAGTCTATCCATTGGGCTTCTGAAGTTTTAATTAAAGTCAAAATAAAATCTTCAGGGCCGGGAGTTCAGCCTGGTAGTAGAGTGCTTGCCTAGCTAGCATGCATGAAGACCCAGGTTCGATTCCTCAGTACCATATACATAGAAAAAAAGTGCTGGAAGTGGTGCTGAGGCTCAAGTGGTAGAGCTCTAGCCTTGAGAAAGTCCCAGGTCAGCGTTCAGGCTCTGAACTCAAGCCCAGGATTGGCAATAAATAAATAAACAAATAAATAAATAAATAAATAAATAAAATCTACAGAGCTTTCACCTGCAAATTATGGTTTTAGGTTATAGATTTCTCTGTAAGCCACTGTGCTTAGAATATAATTACTTTTAAAGGAGCGAAATTGTGAGAGGCAGCTCTGATTGTAAGCCTTGAGGTAACAATATTAATGAAGCTTCAGAAAAAGAAGAAAATATTCCAAGAGATTAATTTGAAGGCTTTCCCTTTTAATTACTTTCACTTATGAATAAAGGACAGATTGAATATAAAAGAGGACTTTAGAAAGAAGTTAAAATAAAACTTTAATTTAATTAAACTAAGGTCTAAAACAAAATTAAATAATATCAGGCAATTACCAAAAGGACAGCCACATTTAATAAATTGTGGTATTAGGGAGGCTTCTGATGCATTTGATTAATTAAATTTCTTTTCAACAGGCTTGTTAATTACAGCACAAATATGTTTATATAGTATACTAAATATACATATATCACTCTCATATGTTTATGATATTTATGTGAATATAAACCTATATATCATATATATGAAAATTTATAGATATATGTATCTGAATAGGGACTAGTTGAGAGAATTTTTACTTTTGATGGGAACAAACTAAATCCTATCAATAATAGTTGTCTCAATGTTTTTCTATTTTGAATCTGTTCAGTAAAAATGTGCCATTTTCAAATACTATTCTCAAATCCAGGCTAAAAATATACTGTATAATCTGAGAGAAATGTAAAAAAAGATGAGGAGGATAAATAGGACAGAGACAATAATGCACTCTACTTTGTTGGAGTTTATGTTATTCTGCTATATTGACTCACATCTTCCCCTTTATGCCTAACTGAAGTTGGGAAACCATCATTTTCAATTGATTTGCTTATTACTATATCCTTGCTGATAACCCCCTACAGCTCTCCCCTCCTGATTTTTCCTTTTTCACATCCCAAGTATTTCTTGCCCTCTATAATGCTGCTACCTACTCTGAATAAACCATTTATCATTTTTAATTCTCTTTAATTTCCTTCCTCCACAAACATCTCTTCCTATTGTTATAGTCCATTTATCTATTTTTCTCTCCATTTTTATATCATTACTTTCCTATGGCTTCCAAGAGATTAATTGCTTTAATCAACTGCAATCTTCTGGTACTATCCTGACTTTACTTTTCTCTTCCCTGGTATGTGAAGTTGTCCTAAGTGCCCAATCTATAGGGGCATTATAGGGCACTCAGAAGACTGGGTTGTGGTTTTCAAAATTGCCCTCATTTATGAAATCATTACAGGGAACAATAAGTGGCGAACATCTGGTTCTATTTTCTTAAACCCCAGTTGAGAGAATGCGGTGACATATTCTGTTTGAGGATGCTGTTGTACAATTCTACAAAAACAAAATCTTGTTTCCTACCCTCAAGCAGCATGTTCCAGTGTTCCAGAAACAAATTGAAAATGACAGCAAAGTTTAAAGACGAGAATGAAAATTTGAAACAAATTTAAATGATTTATTACCCGCTGTGATTCTCGGTAGCATAACTCCAACTATTAGCATGAAGATAGTCTCTCTTTTTCTTTTTCCTAATGGTATCATTAACTTGTAAGCAAGTTTGTGTCTAGTATGAAAGATTTTGTAGACTTTTTAAAATGTAACCTTTGAGGTAATTTGGCTATTGTATCTAATGTCTAAGAGATGTTTTAGCAAGGCAGTTGTACAAAAGAAAAAATCTATTTCTTATTTCAAGTATGTTTACCATCACAGTTTTCTCTATCTCAATAATTATTACTATACAATTCCTCTATCCATATAATCAGTACCAACCTGTGGAAATCATCCTCATTGCCTTAATTTCTTTCTTTCATACCTAGTCCATCATTATTCATTTCAGTTTTATTCAAAGATTCAACCCTGTCTTTCAGTCACTTACTCTCCTAAAAACCACATTGTAGATAGTCTCATGAGAACATCTCTTTTTATCAAACTTTTGCCAAATCCCTCTGTAATATTCCCACAGAGACTCTATAGTCATCTAAAATATAAATTAGATCATTATTAAAAATATGAGAATTTATCTGTAAGGAATAGTCAGGTCTCTGCTTAATATTGCAGCTATATTGTATGCCCTTGGCAATTACATTTTAATTATATTTATTAAAAATAATTATTGATATTTAGTTAGAGACTGGAACTACTCTATTACAATGAAAATGAAATATTCTACTAAGGCTTACTGACAAGTTGTTAGAGTCTGCAATGCACAAAGTTAACAAATAAATGATACAGAACTTTAGGAAATGATAATTTCTACGAAAGGAAAAGAAAGAAAAATCTCCACGGTGATGGTGAGATTGGCTGAATTTCAAATGGCAAAAATACACAATACTGGTGCCACTTGATTGCCATTTCTTCGTGGAAGTGCATGAAAACTTTGTGTTCAAAAAGAACTTGTTGAAGGAGATCAGGGACGTGATAACAATGGGTGATGTGAAAAAGCAGATTATTTCAACATTATACTTGGACAAAAATGCTAAGTAACAAGACGATAGACTTTGCAAATATACTACATTAATTTTATGTTTGCTTGAATGTTCAGTTTTATTTATTTATATAAAGTTAACCAATTTTTCTTCTGTTCCCTTAGGATTATTTATTTTTTTAATTTTTTCCATATATTTTTATTGTAATTAATAGAAGGATTACATTACATTGACCAGATAGAAGGTGCATTATTTCACAAACATTGATACCCTTTCTCATGTCTTGGTCCCCATTTCCCTCCCCCAACCCCCACCCCTCATCTTGTTTTCCTCCTTCCTTGTCCTATTTCAAATAACCAAATATGCATATATACAATATATCAGATAGCAAGGTAAAATACTGTAACAGTATGAGATAACCAAGGGACAGTAAAAGAGGTGAGAGATAAAATAGTACATTAAGGACAATGATCACTCATTATATGGCTTTTGTTTCTATATCCTGGAGGTCTTTCATTTAGCATCATACTATATGGCCTTATGTATCTAGGTTTTGCTCTATTGTAAATCTCTGCTAGGAGAGCCCAAGATTTCTACTGATTATGACAAAGGAGGGAAACCATTGAGCCTATGTTCCTTTGAGTCTGGCTTACTTCACTTTAATATGATTTTTTCTAAGTCTTTCCATTTCCTTACAAATGGGGGGATGTGGTTCTTTCTCACAGCAGCATAGAATTCCATTGTGTATAAATACCACATCTTGTTGATCCACTCATCAACTGAGGGGCATCTGGGTTGGTTCCATATCTTTGCTATGGTAAATAGTGCTGCAATGAACATCATTGTGGTATTGGATTTAGTATGTCCTTGTTTCTGGATGGTTGGGTAAATGCCAATTGCTGGGTCATAGGGGAGCTCTATGTTTAGTCTTTTGAGGAACTGCCATACTGCTTTCCATAGTGGTTGAAGGAGTTTAAAGTTAATGAATTTTAATTATGATATCTAATCTCCAAATTCTAAGCAAGAAATTAGGACATACTAATGACATTTGTACTAGAAACTCAAAGTGTGGTAGATGAAATTTATTTATGTAGGAAGATGAGAAGTAGGTATTTTCATAATTGAAACAAGTGACTTATTATGGGACTTTTGCAATTTTTGTCCTAGGATTTGAATATTCAGTGGTCAAGTAGGTGAAGGCTAGAGCAAAATGTGTAACACCAACAGGTCATTTAAATTTTTTATTTATAAAGCTAATAAAATAATCATTGACATATAATTATTTAGCTATCTTAAACATTATCTGCTAAATTGATACATTTCTGAGAGCTGCAAGGTTATTTGTAAATAATGCTAAAATGAAATAATTTAGATTATCATTTCTTAGCAGAGTGGACCATCAAATTGAAAAAAATCAATTGAACTAGTTGTTAACAAAAATCTATAAAACTCAGATTATCTAGTCAACTTAGTACAACAATGAAGCTTAAAAGGGATGAGAGCTTCTCTGTGGAAATATCTATAGTTCATCACTGGTATGTATTAAATTATGTAGGAGTGTCACTGAGAACCCAGTATGTTGTTATTTATTTTGTAGCAAGGAAGGACGTGTTCTACTTTTTGGTTAAATTCACTGAGCTCTTGTTAATATCACACAGTCAAATAAGCTCTGTGTACAAGTGGATTTTTTTCAGAAAGTGTACCAATCTTTGAGAATGGGTGAGTTGAAGTGCATTCCAGTCAATGTCATTTGGAGAAATTTAAGCTTTATTTCCAAGTTAGATTATTGAAGCGGCAACAAAAAAAATGTTTGTATATGATATTGTTTCTGAAAAAACTGAATAAATTATATAATCCTTTATTTTTGTTTGTTTGGTGTGTGTTTCTGTGTGTTTCAAACTAGAGTTTGAATTCAGAACCCAAGTTCTGTCTCTTAGCTTATTCATTCAAGACTGTCAGTCTATCACTTGAGTCATAGCTCCAAATCTGGCTTTTTCGTGGTTAACTGGACAGAAGACTCTCATGGACCCTTCTACTGAGACAGGCATCAAACCATAATTCTCATATTTGAGCTTCCTGAGTAGCTAAGAATAAGACATAAACCCCAGTCACCTGGAAACATCTTCTTAAGATAGAAAATGAACAACTAAAACTATGATTTCAAAGTCTAAGTTGAACAAAATTTAAAGCTCATTCATCGAAGAATTAATCTGCAGTTGTTCTGCCCTTTAGTGTTTTTGATATTTGTATTCTTTACCTCTTATCACTGTTGGTTTCTGGCTTTTAGTTCATTCCTGGTTATTCTTTCATCTTTATTTTTAACATAAATATTAAAGGATTACTAACCAGAATATACAAGGATTTATTTAAAAAATAAACTTGCAACTAATCAAGACACTTTTTGACACAAATGCAAATGTCTAAGAGATCAGTAACAAAATGCTCAGGTTTCCAGACCATAAAGGAGATAAATGAAATTAAAATTCCATCTCATTCCAATGTCAAATGCTGGTAAAGATGTGGTGGGTAAAGAAGCCCTTGTTTGCTGTTGGTGGGAATGTAAACTAGTAAAACCACTATAAAAAATATCAGTAAGAATTTGGCCTGGTGGTTGAGTGCTTGCCTACCAATGACCTCAGTATCACATACAGAAAGTCAGAAGTGGAGCTGTGGCTCAAGTGATAGCACCCTAGCCTTAAGAATACCCAAGGACATTGTTCAGGCCCTGAGTTCAAGCCCCACCCCCCCCAGGACTGGTAAAAAAAAATCAATAAGAAAATTCCTCAAAATCTGAAGATAAAACTACCATATAACCCAGTGACACAACTGCTGGGTATTTATCTAAAGGAATGTAATTCAGGACATAATAAAGTAACCTGAATACCCATGATGTTTGTTGCCCTATTTATAGTAGCCAAGCTATGGAAACAACCTAGCCCCTCACAAAAAAAAGAACAGATCAAGAAAATGTGATGGACAGACAGATAGATAGATAGATAGATAGATAGATAGATAGATAGATAGATAATTAGGTAGATGTTATAAAGATAGGTAAAATAGAGCATTATTCAGCCATAAATAATGAGAAATTATGTCATGTGCAGGAAATGGTTGGATATGGAAACTATCGTATTAAATAAAATTAGCCAAATTCAGATTCATTCATATGTCAATTCTAGGATTCAAAGAAAACTATCTCTCTATATAATTATTCATACATGTGATTATTATACATGATATTATATACAACCAGTCTGATTAAATGTAGTGTGTGTGACATGTCATGATGAAGCCCCTTTGAACAATTAACATGAACCTTACCAAAAATGGATATTAGGAGGTAGAAACTTGTCCTGTGCAGGGAGTAGGTACTAGCAGGAGTGGGAAGAAAAACGGAGTAAAGAGAGCAAATATCATCATGAAAATGGAACAGTGAAGTTTACTGAGGTTTGGGAAGGAAGAAGAGGGAGAATGATGGAGGGCATGACTGATGAAGATCTCTGGCATGCACAAATCGGTATGTTAACAAAATACCCTGTTGTATGATTAGCTAATACTAATACAAATAGACAACTGGAAAAAATAAGAATGCAAATCTAAGTTGGTCTAATCTTTCCTACTCCCACCAAATTATATACAAATTCTTCCCTTCTAAGGTTTACTTTAATGAGCTGATATCCTTTAAACAGTAGAGTAGCTGTGAAAAACCAATGAAGTTAAATAACACAGCTCTCTTTGAAGTCTAACATCTAATTAGCATGGTTTCAGAGATGGTGCATTAACTTCCCCTGAGGCTTTACAAAGATAATGCCTTGAAAACTACTGCTCTATGGATTAAAGAGCTGGATCAATACATTTTCTGCTTTCCTTACTTAACGAAACAAAAAAAATTAATCCCGGGAGAATGTGACCTCAAGCCATAGGTACAGTAGGTAAAAGTTACTGATCTCATTACTGCCACAGAAAATGTGAGACGCCTCAGCATCTTGCTAGTCAAAAGTTTCCCGCTGCCTCAGCTGGAAAAGTAGATCTAACCCCATTACTCTTCTCTCTAGAATGAAGTCCATTTCCAGGCCTTGACTTCTGTTTTCTTGAAGAAACCTTTATCCCTTATTTGCTTGTTGAAACACTTCTTTCTCTCCCAATACATGCTCTTTCGTGATGCTCAATATTAGTTGAAAAATTCAGCAAGTCATTAGTGATTTATTGCTCCAGACCATTCCTTCTTACTGTTGCTTCTGTAATATAAATTAAACATGTCTTTTTCTTTTCTATGCCAAACAACAACGTCAGAATAATCATCCTCTAATTAGATAAACCATGAGAAAATAGGCAGATTGCTTCTCCTTCAATTTCTGATTAGCTACAAATACAGACCATGCACTCTGCATTTTATGAATTCATGTCTACTGCACATCATTCCCAAAGAGACTTTCGTTTTCTTTCAACAGTGCTTGTATCTCTGAAGGTAAATTATATCCCCAGCAATAGCAATGTACCTGGTCTATGTAAGAGGTCTGAAAGTGTTTGTTTGCTGAACATATGATGCCATGACCTTGACTTTGTATACAGAGACTCTGCTACAGAAGCATAAGATGAAAAAATTAAACAAGCAAATGAATGTGAATCATGTTCATGGAGAAATTGTTTAAAAATCAGTCATTTCCACATAGTTTCCAGTGGCTCTGCACACACATTTAAAATAGCTGATTTGTTTATTTTTCTAGTAAATCCAACATCTGGGCTTAATTTGACACAATTTTTCTTTAACCAATTGATCCTTTCAGTGCCTGGACCATACTTTATGCTTTTTTTGTCTACTTTTTTCAGTTTTATTTAAAATTAGAAATTCTAGATGATAGAATTTAATTAAAAATCAGAGTCTCTGTATTCTACATTTTCTGTGACTTTGCTGTGTCTGTTCACTGTGAATGAGGAGCTTTAGTGAAACAATTCTAGAAAGTGCATATATACTTCCTTGTGTGTGGCCTCAGGGCCCTCTGCCTGATTTGCTCAGCGATGGTTGAATAAATGTCTGTAAAGATATTTCTTCTAATGTCCAAAGCAACAAGCCCCCTGCTCATTACAAAAGGGCTTTGTATGTATGTGAGGCACACTTTGAGTACTGAACCATCTTAACCTTTACTTTCTGTATACATTGACTCCAAAATACCAAAGGTGAAATTGTCTCAGGTGATTTTAAAGCACGTGCACCATCCTGAAACACATAATTCCTCTGGCCACAAATGAGACATTCAGGGTGCCCTAAGAATTTTTCTTTCCTACCAATGTCTCTCCCCAAATTAAGCTTATGGTTATCCAGTTTTCTTCTTTTCGTTTACATCTTTATTAGCATCAATTAATGGTAGACAGGGCTCTCACTGATGTATCTACACATGCATACAAAGCAGTGTTGATTGGACTGGCCCATTTGTCATGCTCCCCTAGTCCTGCCTCTCCCTGTCTCAAACCAATTATAAACTAAGTTTATTGCTTCATTTTACACAGGTTTGGAAAGACAGGAATTCTGTCATCCATCCCAAGAGGCTGCAAGACTCAGATAAGAATGGAAGTCCTGATAGTAGGCTAGACAATGCAGAAGAGAGAATTTCCAGGGCTGAAGATAATTTAGTTGTTATAGAGAAAGAACAGAAAATGAGTCAATTCAAATCTAGGAAATATGAGAGAGTGCTTCAGGAGGTCCAAGATACAATTAGGAAGCCTAATTTAAGGCTAATTGATATTGAGGAGGGTCTGGAGAAAGAGGTCAATGGTATTGGAAATATACTTCAGGGAATCATCTCAGAGAATTTCCCAAATATCAAGAAGGGCAGGCCCATCCAGATACAAGAAGCTTTTAGAACCCCAAACAGACCTGACCAGAAAAGAACATCCCACCGCCACATTGTAATCCAAACTGGATCAATAGAGACCAAAGAAAGGATCCTAAAGGCAGCCAGGGAAAAGGGATCAATAACTTATAAAGGCAAACCAATAAGAATAACCCCAGATTTCTCAGCAGAGACCATGCAAGCAAGAAGTGACTGGAAGCATATATGTCATGCCCTTAAGTCAAATAACTACCAACCAAGAATACTGTACCCAGCTAAGCTCTCATTCATAACTGAGGGAACAATAAAAACATTGCATTCCAGGGAAAAGCTGCAACAATATGTAGCAACAAAACCAACACGATAGAGAATTATCAAAGATGTTCTATACATAGAAAACCAAAATAAATGCAATATAGGGAAAGAAATGGCACCTAAACAGCATACCATCTAAGGACCACAAGATCTGTCAAGACAGAGGCCCTAATAAAAGCTTTTAAAAATGATAGGAACTAATAAATATCTCTCAATCCTAACTCTCAATATCAATGGACTTAACTCTCCAATTAAACGGCATAGGCTGTCTAGTTGGATCAAAAAGCTAGATCCATCGTTCTGCTGTCTTCAAGGGACACATCTTACCCAAAAAAACAAACACCTTTTGAAAGTGAGAGGCTGGAATAAACTCTATCAAGCTAATGGCCCCCATAAACAGGTTGGAGTTGCCATCCTCATATCACATAAAATAGACTTCAAACTAAAATTAGTAAGAAAAGACAAAGAAGGTTACTACATACTACTAAAGGGATCTTTCCTCCAGGAAGACATAATGATCCTAAATATCTACACACCCAATCCCGGAGCTCCGAACTTCATCAAGCAAACTTTACTTTCACTGAAACCATACATAGATCGAAACACAGTGATTGTTGGTGACTTTAACACACCACTCTCACCTATGGACAGATCAACAAGGCAAAAACTCAACAGAGAAACCTTAGAACTGAACAACTATATAGAACAACTAGATCTAACAGACATCTGTAGAATATTGCACCCAGCAACAACACAATATACATTTTTCTCAGCAGCACATGGAACATTTTCCAAAATAGATCACATCTTAGGCCATAAAACAAACCTGGACAGATTCAGAAACACTGAAATTATTCCCTGCACGCTCTCAGACCACAAAGCCATCAAATTGGAACTGAACACACATCTCCACCAACGAAAACCCTGTAACTCATGGAGATTGAACAACACATTGTTGAATCACCAATGGGTCATCGAAGAGATCAGAACAGAAATCCAACAGTTCATGAAATTTTACAATAAGGAGCACACAAAATACCAGCTCCTTTGGGACATGGCAAAGGCAGTACTCAGAGGAAAATTTATAGCGCTGAGTGCATACAACTACAAGTTGGAAAAATCGCAAACCAACAAGTTAATGTCTCACCTGAAGCTCCTGGAAAAAGAGCAACAAACCAATCCTAACCCTAGTAGAAGGAAGCAAATAATTAAAATCAAAGCATAATTAAATGATTTGGAATCCAAAAAAACTATAGAAAGAATCAACAAAACAAGGAATTGGTTCTTTGAAAGAATTAACAAAATTGACAAGCCCTTCGCAAATCTTACAAAAAAAGAAAAGAGCATATCGAAATAAACAAAATCCCAGATGAAAATGGTAACATCACGACAGAAATTACCAAGATCCAGAATATCATGAGGGAATACTTCTCAAACCTTTATGCCAACAAATTTGAGAATCTAGATGAAATGGATGAATTCCTAGCCAATATTAACATACCCACATTGAACCAAGAAGAACTAACCCAACTCAACAGGCCTATTTCAAGCTCTGAAATAGAAATGGCAATTAGAGAACTTCCACCTAAGGAAAGCCCAGGGCCAGATGGATTCACAGCTGAATTCTATAAGGTCTTCAAAGCAGAGCTCACACCAATGCTCCTCAAGCTCTTCAACGAAATTGAAAATGAAGGTTCCTTACCAAACTCATTCTATGAAGCTAGTATATCCCTCATCCCCAAACCAGACAGAGATTCATCAAAGAAAGAGAACTATAGACCTATATCTTTGATGAACATCAATGCAAAACTTCTCAACAAAATACTGGCCAACCGTCTACAACAACTCATCAAAAAAATTATACACTATGATCAAACTGGATTCATCACAGGGAGGCAAAGCTGGTTCAACATACGCAAATCAATTAATATAATTCAACACATCAACAGGAGCAAGGACAAAAATCAAATGATTGTCTCAATAGACGCGGAAAAGGCTTTTGACAAGCTCCAACACCCCTTTATGTTAAAAGCTCTGGAGAAACTAGGAATCCATGGAACATTCCTCAATGTAATAAAGGCTGTGTATGAGAAACCCACTGCTAGTATTACACTTAATGGTGAAAATTTAAAGCCATTCCCTCTAAAATCAGGAACGAGACAAGGATGCCCACTCTCTCCACTACTCTTTAACATAGTACTAGAATTCCTAGCCAGTGCAATAAGGCAAGAAGCAAGCATAAAGGGGATCCAAGTAGGGAAAGAGGAAATAAAACTATCCCTCTTTGCAGATGACATGATTCTGTATTTAAAGAATCCTATAGATTCTACTCCCAAGCTCCTTGAGCTGATTCAAAACTTTGGAAGAGTAGCAGGCTATAAAATCAACTCTCAAAAATCAACTGCCTTCCTTTACACCAACAGTGAGAGGAATGAGGCAATAATCAGGAAAGAAACTCCTTTCACAATAGCCTCAAAGAAAGTAAAGTACTTAGGAATTAGCTTAACTAAGAATGTAAAGGACCTTTTTGACGAAAACTTTAAAACCCTAAAAAAGGAAATTAAAGCAGAACTAAGGAAATGGAAAAACCTCCCATGCTCCTGGATTTGAAGAATCAACATTGTGAAAACGACAATCTTGCCAAGGGCTATCTACAAACTCAATGCAATACCCTTCAATATCCCAATGGCATTCTTTAAAGAAATAGAAGAGACAATCCAAAATTTCATATGGAATAATAAAAAGACCCCGTATAGCAAAAACACTTCTTAGCAGAAAGAACAGCGCAGGAGGAATTTCAATTCCAAACTTTAGACTCTATTAAAGAGCTATAATTATCAAAACAGCTTGGTACTGGCACAAGAACAGGCCTGAAGACCAATGGAATAGAACTGAGGACCCAGATATTAAACCACAGACCTATAGCCACCTAATCTTTGACAAGGGAGCCAAAAAAAATAGAATGGAAGAAAGACACCCTCTTCAACAAGTGGTGCTGGCAGAACTGGTTAAGCACCTGCAGAAAACTAAAGTTGGATCCTTCTTTGTCACCCTGCACTAGAATTAACTCCAAATGGATCAAAGACCTGGAGGTAAAAGCTGACACACTGAAAACTTTACAAGAAGGAATAGGAGATACACTAGGCCTCCTTGGCACAGGTAGAAACTTCCTTAATAAGGACCAAGAATCACAACAAATCAGAGAAAGGCTGAGGATAAGTGGGACTGCATTAAACTGCAGAGCTTTTGTATGGCAAAGGACATAGCTAGTAAATTAATTAGGAAGCCTACAGAGTGGGAGAAGATCTTCACCAACCATACAACAGACAAAGGCCTCATATCTAAAATATATCAACAGCTCAAAAAATTGAATCACTCCAAAACTAATCCCCAAAGTAACAACCATCCCATTAAAAAATGGGCCAAAGACTTAAAGGGAGTCTTCTCTGAAGAAGAAACAAAAATGACCTATAGACACATGAAGAAATGCTCAACATTTCTGGTCATAAAAGAAATGCAAATCAAAACAACTCTAAGATTCCACCTCACTCCAGCTAGAATGGCCAGGATCAGGAAAATGAATAACAACAGATGCTGGAGGGGATGTGGCCAGGAGGGATCCCTACTACACTGTTGGTGGGAGTGCAAACTCGTTCAACCACTATGGAAAGCAGTATGGCAGTGCCTCAAAAGACTAAACATAGAGCTCCCCTATAACCCAGCAATTCTACTACTTGGCATTTACCCAACCATCCAGACACTAGGGCATACTAAATCCACTACCACAACAATGTTCATTGCAGCATTATTCACCATAGCAAAAATATGGAACCCACCTAGATGTCCCTCAGTTGATGAGTGGATCAACAAGTTGTGGTATTTGTACACAATGGAATTCTATGCTGCTGTCAAAAAAAATCGGCACTGCCCCATTTGTTAGGAAATGGAAAGTCTTACAAAAGATCATATTAAGTGAAGTAAGCCAGACTCAAAGGAACTTAGGCTCAATGGTTTCCCTCATTTGTCATAATCAGTAGAAACCTTGGGCTGTACTAGCAGAGACCTGCAATAGAGCAAAACCTTGATAGATAAGGCCATATAGGATGAAGCTAATTGAAAAGACCTCCAGGATATTGAAACAAAAGCCATACAATGAATGATTGTTGTCCTTAATGTACTATGTTATCTCTCATATCTTTTGCTGTCCCTTAGTTATCTCATATTGTTACAGTATCTGACTTTGTTATCTGATATATTGGATTTATTTGTATTTGTTATTTGAAATTGGATAGGGAAGGGGGAAAACCAAGACGGGGGGGTGAGTGGAGGGTAATGGGGGCCAAGACATGTGAAAGAGTATCAATATATGTGAATTAATGCACCTTATATCTGGCAAATATCATGTAACCCTTTTATTAATTACAATAAAAAAATAATCAACAAATAAAAAAAAAGAATGGAAGTCCTAACTAGAACTTTTATTTTATCCCAGTGAAACTGTGCACAGAGAATCAAGCACACTGGACCAAACATCTAATCTAGACAATTGTGGAATAATACAATAACCTCGCTTTACATCATTAAGTGTGTGGTTAGAGCTTATGCAGGTAATAAAAAAGTAGTACTGAGAGTAGAGGAGATTGAGGAAGCAAAGATGCAATCGATCTTTTTTGTGACACATAGAATGGAACTGAAATTGGTGTCATTTTTTTTGAAGTAGGAAACCTCGTAGAGACCGACGCTGAGAAGGAGCAAGTTAAAGGTAGGAAATCATAAGGTCAGTTTAGAACTCATTCAGAGTGGGGCACATTTGAGAGCTCAAGTTTAAAACAGAAAGTTAACAGTCTGTGGCCCGTATAGATTGGGCACTACGAGAGCAAATTGAGACTAAAAATGAGAATGAGATAATTTATTGCATAAAATTGCTCATGAAAGCCAACTGATTAGATACTATTGCATAGTGATAGAGTAGAAAATAAGCGACAAATCGGAACATTTGTTATCTTCGATTTTCAGATTCAAGCTGTAAAACAAGGTTCTTTTTCTTTTATATAAACTTGCTGAGCCTGCTTTAAAAATGTAGCTATTTAGAATCAGAAGTTTGTCTTTCTCAAATCACTCCAGGGATTAGGAGCAGCAAACATATTCCAATATCCTGATGTTTTCCGTGTGTGTGTGTGTGTGTGTGTGTGTGTGTGTGTGTGTGTGTGTGTGTGTGTGTGTTGTCAGTTATGAGGCTTGCTTTGAATCATGATCCTCATATCTCAGTTGCCTGAGTAGCTAGGATTACTGGCATGAGCCCCTGGCAACAGGCTTCTTGTAAACCTCAACTTCACTCACAAATATCAAGGCTTGCTCATTTTTTGCACTCTCCCCTCCTTTACCTCATGTAACTCTACATTTTATTATTAACCATTAAAATAAATTCTTACCTTTGCTTAATTTACATTGTGCTTAGAAGTAGTTAGGCAGTCCCTAGTTTCATTCACTCTAAGTAAATAGCTGGTGGGCAATAGAGACCTTGGGTACTTTCTACAACAGAATAATCAGGATGGAAAAGGATAGAATGTGGCTGAGATTTGGAGAAAGTGAAGTACTATACTATTCAATTACTCTAGAGACCAGTACTAAGTGCCTGTAATACATTAGACTCTTGCTTTCATGACCATGTATTTCTTTCACAAGTAATATAAATCTAAATAGCATTAACTCTGTTTTCAAGATCAGGTAACTGAGGCTTATAAAGATTAAGATGTTCTCTGTGATAATCTACATAATAAAATCAAAGACTAAAACTTGTACCCAAATATGTAATCTTCACCATCAATTCTCTTTTCATTATGCCATTTTTCTGCCAAACTCAAATCCAGGAAAATGAGAAAGCAATTTACATCTAGTTTTCTTCCAGAAATGCAAATTGCAACAACTTTCTCTTACACACTTGCCAATGGTCGGGCAATTCCACAACTCCTAATTTTCTCTTCTGATTGTCTCTGTAGTTTTGAATACATCTTAACTCAACAGAACAGGAATAAGATATGTTGTCCTAGAATTATGTTGACATTAAAATAACAAGTGCTGTTTCATCCTTACAAACTCTAAGACAGAAGCTACACATTTCAGTCTGAAAATAGCAAAAAAAAAAAAAGTGAGACATTAATAGCTTTTATTTATTTATTTATTTTTTTGCCAGTCCTGGGCTTGAGCTCAGGGCCTGAGCACTGTCCTTGGACTTTCTCAAGGCTAGAGCTCTACCACTTGAGCCTCAGCACCACTTCCGGCTTTTTTCTATATGTGGTACCGAGGAATCGAACCTGGGTCTCCGTGCATGCTAGGCAAGCACTTTAACCACTAGGCTAAACTCCCGGCTCTTACATTAACAGTTTTTAAAAAGGACAGTTTGGCTGGGTGCGGGGGCTCCTGCCTGTAATCCTACTGAGGAGGCTGAAATCTGAGGATCAAGGTTCAAAGCCAGCCTGGACATAAAAGGAGCTGAGTCTCTTATCTCCAATTAACTTCTAGAAAATGGGAAGTGGGGGGAGGGAAATGGAGACCAAGACATGAGAAAGGGTATCAATGTATGTGAAGTAATGCATCTTCTATCTGGTGAATATAATGTAACCCTTCTATTAATTACAATCAAAAATATATGAAAAAAAGGAAAAGAAAATGGAAAGTGGGGCTTGGCTCAAGTGTAGGGCAATAGCCTTGAGCTGAAGAGCTCAAAAGACCAAGTTCAAGCCCATGACCCATAAAAAAGGATAGTTAATATTAGAATATAAATTCATAGTTAGAATGCTGTGATGCCAATAAAATTTAACTAAACACTTTTAGGCAAGAATCTGTTAAAGTAAACCCACCCTGACAGATGTTGACTTGTTTCTTTTTAAAAATATTTCTACACATTTCCTTTTATTTTCTGTTGATATGTATTTTATATGGCACAGGTTTCATCCTGATTTTATAGATACATATAATATGCTAGTTTCCTTACAGTATCTCTTTTACTTGCATTTCTGAAGACAAAGCCTTCAGAGAATGCTCAGCAGTTGTCACCACCAACTGCAGTGAATGCTGCTCTGAAAAACATACTAAGGGTGGTTAGCAACCCCTTAGAATATTTTTTGAGGAAGGCTCGTGCTAAGACATACAGCTCAATAAAAAAAAAGTCTTTTACAATTAACTGGAAAAGAAGGATCAACTTTACAAAACAGAAAAGTTAGTGTCATGTTGATCTATGTCTTTCATTTCCTTCTGACAGCACTGGTAAGCACAGAAGCCCCAGATCCACCATGAATAATTCATAAGCCACATACAGGTTTATTTGGAGATTTAACAGAAAAATTCTTGGCTGTATGTTGTCATTTCTTTCACTATGGAGGTAGGGAAGAAACCAATCTTAATTTTCTAAAGCAGTGCACTAATTTAATATCCTCTGTATACCAACACCAGCACACAATTAACACATGGACTCTAGCACCCACACACAGAAACAACAAAACATAATCATTTCAAATAATAAACTTCAAATCCCCATTTGTGAGCTCTTAGCAATCATGTTTGATGACTCACTAGATATATAAGATTTATGTAACTTCGAGAACAGCAAGCTCATTGTCCGAAGTAAAGGGATATCACTGTCTTATATATAGTATTTACTTAAGCATAGTTTACTGATAGTGATGTGCTTTGTGTTTACTTTCCTACATCATGAAGAATTCTATCAGAAAGGAGACCTGAGTCTGGGAGATCCAATATACTGTTAGAACTCGGTAGAGATGGTTATCCAAATAAACTTCCCAGCCTTTCATCTTCCAGATTTCCTTCTTTTTGTGAAAATAAAGTTGGTCCGTTTCTGGCATTTGATTAGCAGCAGAAAACAGACTAATGTAACTAATGACTCAACTCTTTGAGGTTTCGGAAGGCGGTAGTGAAGTAGTCTGGTGGACACTTAGCAAGGTATGTTTGTTCATATTCCTAGAGTCTCTGGATCTTCCTTTCCTTTTCTTTGGGTGTAGAGAGGCACCCACACTTCTACACCTAAACCCTCCACAGAGTGGTTGACATCTCCCCTGACCAACGCTGATAGGGGATGAGAGTTAGGTCCTTACTTCTGTTTCCTCATGTACTAAAATGCGGAGGGAGCATGTCCTTGACCCTTATCAGGTAGTGAGTGACTCAACAGCATTGCTAATTTTACTAATTCCCTCAGCTTCTTTGTCTATACTGAAAAGGTTACTACACTATATTTTGCTAAACAAACCTGGTTACTTATGACCTCCAACTTAAAAGATAACACTGGCTGTGAGAACTGCAACTGAAGTTTTGTTTAAGGTTTGATGCAATCCACAAACAGTCAGGCCTTGTCCCACAGAGAGTCTCTGGGTCAATAAAGGAAGATTTGGGAAATTAGTTCTCCACATCCACTGGAAAAAAAAACTCCATAATGTATCCGTTTATTCAAAATTAAAGAAGGTATATATGACCCTCATAAGTCCACAGAGGCCTTCCTGCAAAGGGGCATTGCACAAGTATTCTGGAGGAAGTTACAACCAAAAGACAGGAAGAACTTGGGTTTGTTTACAGAGAACGCTTAGGACTGTAGTTTCCTGGCTGTTTTCAGATGCCTTCCCTGTACCCCTACTTTTCCACATGGGGAACAGTTTTAGGGACATTAATAATATGGGGTCAGCAACATCAGTGATGGATTCCTCATCAATCAGGATTTTTCTAGAACACGATATGCCTGAATCCGCAACCTCAGCAATACCTAGCTCTTCCTCCATGACTTTCTCAAATATATCTTGTCTTTCTAATGCACAGAAACACATTTTTGTTTAGCAGTAGAAAATCCTAATAAAGAAAATATCTGCTTTTAAATCTCACAAAATACATAGAAGTGCTAAAGATGGGGGGGGTTGCAACAAGAGCAATGCATTTTTTCAGTCTTCTCCTGTGAATATAGTAGACATTAGCCCTTCAATATGTGTGAAGCCATAGAACTTGAAGCTTGGACAAAACACAAATCTGGGTAATCTATTCTACTTCCTAGCCTCAGAGTGTTGTGAAAGTACACTCCAGGAAAGAGTCACTCATGGCTTGCTTGCAGAATGATTAATGCATCTCTCTTCAGAAGTGGAAATACAAACACCAAATACTCAATTCTCCCTCACCATCTTCCTCCCAAATGGTACTTGAGACCTTTGAAACATCTTTTTCTTCTAAGTTCTTTGGTCGGCTTGTCTTCATTTGCACATTTACAATTGCCTCTACTATACACTCTGTGTTCATTTTTTCCCCTTGTCCTCATTGGAATAGGAAATAAGCAGCTGTTTCAAATGAGTAGGACTAAATTGGTTGTACATCAGAACATTCAGAGGTAATTTTCATCCCTATCATATTAGAAAAATTGAACTTGTAAGTTCTAGCTGAACTCTTCATTCTGTAGAACAGGAAATTGAAATCCAAAGAAATGAAGTGATTTTTTTTTTTTGTAAAATGATTCCTTGGTTCTAGCAAACTAGGAGCTAGGTTCAATCGCCTAGGAGGTTCCGACTTTTACAATACTCCATATTGCCCTCTTTCCTCTAGTAGATATCTGGTACACTAAGTAGCAATTAATGGTCTGTGCTATACTGCTTATGCTTGTTTTATTGTTGCATAACCTGTTCTCAGTTTCTCTGCAGTAAAGTCTGTGTCTGATTCTAAGGCATGCCCAGAAATGAATTCACTATTTTTTTCTAGGCACACTTCTGGACCTTCATCAACTTCTTTGTTAGTCGTTTTTGTGTGCTCACATTTTCTGTAGCTCTTCTCTTTGTCTCTCTCTCTCCCTGTCTCTGTCTCTGTCTTTGTC
>NC_143528.1:25727771-25795271 GCF_031878675.1 Megascapheus bottae | reverse complement strand
CAATACTCTTTAGTTAACCATTACTCCCATTAGGTCAAGCTAGTCTTTCATAATGCTGTGACTTTGGGCAGTATACTAACTCACCTATAAAAAGAAGGGACAAATTCCTACATCATCATAATCCAGAGGGAATTACTCCATGTAAAGATGGATATGGCTAGAAGAGAGACTGGAATATGGAAAGAAATCAGCACATATTCAACTAGTGTCTGTTTTTCTGTTGTTTGTAAGAGGCAGTATTGGCTGTTCAAAATCCTCAAACACTAATAGTTCTTCTAAATTTTCCCCAAGTTCCATGAACAATATAACCACTCCTGTCCATTTCCTACCTATGCTTTCTGCATCCAAATTGATGCATTGGCTCTTCTTTGAAAGCACTGGCCTCCTATATTCCTATTACATTTCAGTCTTCTCTTAGGTTGCAAGGTTTCATCAGCACCATATTTACAATGCCCCCGCCCCCTCCATTATCCTTCACCTGATTTTCTTTGATGTATGATAGGAGTAGAAGTTGCGACTTGTATCACAGTACAACTTCTTTATATCTGACACTTCATCAATCAACTCTGATGAGTCCTTTTCTGAAAAATGACATTGAGATATATTAGTTTTTTGGATATCTTAGTGTTTTGGAATAGTTAAAATGATTTATACTCATGGAGATCTTTCTTCTTTTTCCATTCTTTTGTTTTTCTAACAAATTTTTGACAAACTTAAAAAAATGGAATGGTCTTACCTTAAGTCCAAATACCTGTGAGAATCTGAAATATTCACACCCTATATGAAGCTTTGTCATTGAGGGCTTGCTGCTGAACATTCTGCTTTCTCCAGAACCCTTGAGGCAGGTATGGTATGAGCTATAACTCACAACCGAAAGGAAAGCACTAGCTGGCTAGTAGATTCTAGGTTTAAGTGAATTTAAGGGTATGCCCCTCCAAGTTGCTAGCATATATTCCCAATATTAGTTGCCA
The DNA here is from genome assembly GCF_031878675.1 of Megascapheus bottae. NCBI lineage: Eukaryota > Metazoa > Chordata > Mammalia > Rodentia > Geomyidae > Megascapheus > Megascapheus bottae. The sequence continues at coordinate 25,794,300 of NC_143528.1, read as the reverse complement.
GAAAGATTTTTTATTTTTTATTTTTACTTATTTTTTGGTACTTTTTGAGATAAGTTCTTTCTCATTAGGTTGTCCCGGCTGGCCTTCAACTAATAACATTTCTGCCTGTTTCTTGGAGTAATCTCCAGAAATCTAAAGTGCTGGACACAGGTATAACCAACCATGCTCGGCTGACATTAGGAATTTTAGACATTTTATTTCAAACCTTAAAGGATAACTGCTGACACTATGCTTATTATTATGAAACTTTCTCTTGTCTCTTTACATGATGAAAGTGATGGCACTGATCAAGATTCATTATTGATTGAACACTCCTTTATACAACTGCATAAAGAAAATAAAAATACAATTTAAAGTACTTGCTCCCTATTCAGGTTTTTAGTTTGGGAAATGTGAATTGAAGATATTTGAATTTAGGTGTGAATGGTATGCTTTTTTTCCTTTACTTTCAGAATGTGAGCCCATACCCCACACTAGGAGAAAATGAAAATGTTGCCACGGGTCTAGTGAATCAATTTAGAAGCAGTCCACATCCTACCTTATCCCTCTTTAATTCACTGACATCTAAAGTTTCATTTTTACCTCATTTTAGGGGCTGTTTTGGATTAAAGTCACATGCAAAGTGAATCATCTCCAACATCTACATCAGACAGAAACTCTAGCTCATGATCAAGGTCATTGGTAGGGCAGCAGGTTTGTATTGCTTATCCTGGCTTCTTTCCTCCTGTCCTGGAGATCACTGGGAAGAACCACTGATGACTTTTTCCTTACAAGCATTATAGGTTGAAAGGAAAGCTAGTAAATGTCAATTAGCACGTCCCTTGTTGAAATGTACAAGTGTCATGTAAAGCAAAGTGGATGTTGGTTATGACGGATTGGAGTCGACATTCCACTGGGAGCCTTGGCGCCAAGACCACAATGTTTTGGCTCCTGGTTCCTTGTGGAAACTCCTAATTGACTGTTTCATGGTATTTGCCAATTGTGCTCAAGAAGAGTCCTTAAAGTAGAACTAAGACCCATGTATGCATTGCTTGATGGAAGATTTTATTTGTAGACATGTAATGTAGGTTTCACATGAAAATGGAAGGATTTCAACATTTTTAAAAATATTTAAGTATACCATTTTTTTTTTTCCCTTTGTCAGTTGTGGGACCTGAACTCTGGGTGCTGTCTTTGAGCTCTTCAGCTCAAGGCTACCGCCCTATCCTTGGAACCACAGCGCCACCTCCGGCTTTCAAGTGGACTCTTACTTCTCAGTCTTTAGTGCCCAAGCTGGCTTTGAATCGCAATCCTCAGATCTCAGCCTCCTGAGTAGCTAGGATTACAGGAGGGAGCCACTGTGCCTGGTTCACCATACCTTTTGAAAGGCATTGGGTGCCGGGAGTGTGGCTTAGCCCTAGAGTGCTTGCCTAGCATACACGAAGCCCTGGGTTCAATTCATCAGTACCACAGGAAAAGCTAGAAAGAAAGTGGTGCTGTGACTCAAGTGGTAGAGCACTAACCTTCTCAAGGCTAGTGCTCAGGCTCTAGTCCAAGGCCCCAGTACTAGCACAAAAAAAAAAAGGAAGTCATTGGAATGTGGTATCTATAATGTGGTTCATTTTCAGAACCTAAGGGTCTTAAGTGCATTATGCTGCTCTTAAGATTGCTTCATGAGAAACATTAAAATAGAGTTGTTTATGTAGGTATAAAATAATTAACATTTATTTTATATCTTACATGATGATGTATTCAATTGTCCATAATGTGAAAGTGAAAAGATGGATTTACATTAGTCAAAGATTCTAGAAATAAATATTTTTATTGTTATTTGCAAGAGGAATATACCATCCAGATGTATATCTTTCATTGGACACTTCTTCCCGAAACTTCAGAGGAGTGAGTTCTAACGTTTTTTGTATATGACTTTAAAGTTTAGTAAATAGGAATACATAGGTAGAATGCATGCAAAAACTTCATGGAAGACCAATCTGATTAAGTATTTTTTAAGTAGCAAAATAGATCAGAGACATTTTTGGAATACTTCCAATAAATTCTATATAATCTTAAAAAATTAACTAAGAGATAACGTTAGACATTTTTGTCACATGTGTATGTAAGGTATTATATAAACTGCTGAAAGAATAGTTGTAAATATTTCAGCACTCAGTATGTTCGTGAATGTAAACTCAAAGGAGCAACTGTCATAGAGTGTGGAGTTACTCACTAACTGAATTCTTAAACACAGAACACGTAACAGGATGTTCAAACCAGTGGCTTACATATATAAAGGGATTATAGGTGTGGATAAGTATGCCCTGCTTTTTTTTTTCTCTCCCACTTTCCAGTCCTGGGTCTTGAACTCAGGGCCTAGATCCTGTTCTTGAGCTTTTGTTCTCAAGGCTAGAACTCTATCACTTGTACCACAGCTTCAGTGCATGGCTTTTTGGTGGTTAACTGGAGATAAAAGTCTCACACACTTTCCTCCCTGAGCTGGCTTCAGTGGGAGAGCCTCAGATCTCAGTATCCTGAGTATTACAGGCATGAGCCACTGGCACCCTGCTTCTGCTTTGTTTATGTGATAAGTTTCATTAACATTTTTGCCTAGACTAGCCTCAAATACAGTTCTCTTATTTCTGTTTCCTAAATAGGTGGGATTACAGGTCCACATGTCTTTCACACAGACACACACACACACATACACTCAATCCCTCTTTCACTACACTTAACATTTACAATGTATAAACTTCCCATCTTTTCTAGTGGCATGTATTTTCTTTCAGGCATGCTTAACAGTGCAATACTGTAACTTTTAAGAGAGCCTTTCATATTTGATTAGGTCTAGTCTATTACATAGATACCTGATTATTCATTACTTTCCACAATTTTCAAATTTTGTGTACTTTTATCACTCACACTGAAAGCAAATCCCAGTAAGAATTTGGCCAGTGTGTTTCCTGTTATTCTTTAATGGTTGGAACTCACATAGCTTCATTGATATATGTTCAATTATTTCTTGCAGTAGCTCTAACCTTATTAAATTATTTCAATTGGCATTATTATAAAAGCACCAGCACAAAACTTGGGGCACATATACAATTAAATGCTGAATGTATTGTCCCAAGTGAAGGCTAATACATTTTTTTAATTATCTCTAAGACTATAAACATAGACAAAAAGATAGCCATATTTATTTTCAATATTTATTCTTTATACTAACAGTAGCAGCCAGAGAGTAGCATGTTCTGTTTGAAGAAACAACATATAAAATCATTGCTAAAGAAAGATTCCATTACCATAAAGTGAAAAAATTGAGTGAAAAACTTAAAATTATTCAAATCTTGCTTTTCAAATAATAAATGCCATAAAAATGCCAGAAATAAAATCCATTTATATTGGGACCGGGAGTTTGGCCTAGTGGTTAAAGTGCTTGCCTAGCATGCATGAAGACCCAGGTTCAATTCCTCAGTACCACATACATAGAAAAAAGCCAGAAGTGGTACTGAGGCTCAAGTGGTAGAGCTCTAGCCTTGAGAAAGTCCAAGGACAGTGCTCAGGCCCTGAGCTCAAGCCCAGGACTGGCAAAAAAAAAAATCCATTTATATTTACCCACTTGCCCAAAGTTATCTAGACCAATGTAATTATATATTAAATTTGAAGCTCCACCCTGCCCCACCCTGCTTTGGATTGTTTCACTTTTATGTTGCTTGAAGGACGTTAAAGTTTTATATGTAGACAAATGAGCTACGGTTTTTAAAGGAGAGTTACAAACTAAGAAGAAATGCTATTGATTCTCTTCTAAAGACAATTTGTGCATTTATTTTCACTCCCCATGCCTTTGAGGCATCAGGCCTGGGACAAACCTTGCATCTACCACCTCTCTGTCTACAGTGCTGATTCTTAGAAAGTAACTTTTTAAAATGGTTTCATCCTTTCCTTTATTTAGGGTTATTGTATAATTTTTAAGCCTGGGAAATTTGATCATTACCCAGCATGATTCATTTTTAGAGCTTTAAGATAAGAATTTCACAGAAAACTGAATACAGGGGCTCTTTTATTACTTCCTGACCAAAGTAGCATCTTAGAGAGAACTAACTATCGTTGACTATACAGCACAAGCATTAAGGAAAGAAATAGATCTATGGAGCTGATATTATCATTTTCATCCAAAGGAAAGTAGAAAAACTGCAGTGGTCATTGTAACAGAGACCAGCTAGATAATTTTGAATTATACTTTCTTAGTAATTGTTCTCTTTTGGTAATACATCATTTGCTATATCATATATGCTCCTAGAATTATTATTTCCATGCTTGGTATCAGTGGCTTACAAATAAAATTCTAACTACTCAGGAGGCTGAGATTTGAGGATCAAGGTTTGAATCCAACTTGGCAGGAAAGTCTGTGGAGTACTTATTTCTAATTAACTAGTAAAAGGCTAGGAAGTAGAGCTGTGGCTCAAGTTGAAGAGTGTTAATTTTGAGTGGTAAAGCTGAGGAGCAGTGCCAGGCCCTGAATTCAGGCCCCAGTACGTACACACACACACACACACACACACACACACACACACACAGAGTCATCATTTAGATTAAATTAGATTATTCTCTTGCTTCTCTCACTTCCTCAGTGTTTTTCTGTAACCACAGAATAATGAGCTCAGATAATTTAGAAATTGCATCACAGAAAAAGACAGTGAATATAAATCTTTTATGTGTTGATTTATAACACTATCTCATTCAGTCTTATGTTTCACCTATATGACTTACTCCCTTAAGGGATTCATATTATTTTTATCCAGTTCCACAGACGTACTCATCAGATATTTTATTACAAAGGATATTACCACTTAGTATGCACCTGTACAAACATGCATAGATATTCCTATACTCCACAGTTCATTAGTGTTCTGATTCATTTACATGCTGAAATTTTTAATTCATATGAAATATTTCTCAGCAAGTGGTTCCAAAATGGTAATTTTGATTTGTCTTTTCTGCTCAATTTAACTGAAAAGGATAGTAAATTCTGTTGAACCCATGAGCATTAGAGAGGACCAGTTCAGTCTCATATTCATTTATGCAGTTGGGTTGATAGATTAGCTTATATTATACACAGGTTTTGTGCCAAATTGTGTCTTTTGATTTGATTCAGGGAAAATAAAAGGAATTTTGAGGGTTGCAAACCACCAGGAGTGTCTTATCCTCACATGGCCTGAGAAGCACAAAGAAGGAGACTGGACTCTGGAGATGGTTTTCTTGGTGGGGAGAAGTGGGTAGGCTATTGTCTGCAACTAACCTCCAAAGTCCCATTCACAAAGTATTTGCTGAAAACAGGGGAATATGAGCGGAAAACAAGTCAGTAATCTCTTTCAAGTTACACATACAGATAGGTAAGAGCCTCCCTATCTCCGGAGAAGAGATTTCCTTTTCTTAGTAGGTAAACTTGTTTTTGCCTTCACTTGGCTTTAGGGGAGAAAGTTAGGTCTCTGTAATGCTAATAGGCCACTCCCAGCTTTGGGAGTTAGAGAACAGCCTTCTAATTCTCTTTGACCTTACAGCTCAGCATTTACAGGTCCCCCACACTTGAGTTTTGAAGTGCTTGGAAAAGTTGTCATTTTTGGCCCTTTCACAGAAGCAAAAAGCAGCTTCATAATTCAAAATCATCAAAATGTCGACTTCATGTGAAATTTGCAAGTAGTCATGATTACCAGGCAATAATTGCTATTCAGAAGGCTGAGATCCGAGAATCGCAGTTCAAAATCTGGCTAGGTAAGAAAATCCCTAAAACTCTTATCTCCACTTGATCACCAAGAAGAAAAAACATTTCAAAAGCTAGATGGGAAGCTGTGGCTCAAGTGGTAGAGGCATAGCCTGAGCACAGACGCTCAGGAACAGTACCCAGGCCCTAGTCAGGGTCAGGTTAGTTTCATCATAATTCAGTGCAATTTAATGAAGTTCCTCTGTGTCCAATCAGATAAAAGCTTCCTTTCCCTGTATTTCAGTATTGGGATAGTAGGTAGGTAGGTAGTGATGTCAGTTTCACAGAATCCAAGGCTCCTTTGTTTAGAATGGGAAAGGCAGGCAAGCAGGCAGTAGAAATGCTGGTATGGAGACTGAGAAAGGAATACACAGGAACACATCTCTAATGACTGAATGCCATGGAGGGGGGTGTCAGTATAACAGGAGGTGGAGCAAGACAGAAGCCAGAGAGTGGTCCGGGCCAGAGAGATTGGTAACTACAGAGGAGATGGCTACATTGAGAACACAGATCACTCTCAAGGAGGAAAGGATCTGAGATGTGAGCCAGATACTGTGGTTCACAAGTGTAATCCTGGCTACTCAGGGGCTGAGATCTGAGGACTGAGGTTCAAAGCCAGCCCGGGCACTAAAGTCCATGAGACTCTTATCTCCAATTAACCACTCAAAAACCAGAAGTGGTTCTGTGGCTCAAGGGATATGTCAGTAGCCTGGAGCTGAAGATCTTGGGAACAATGCCCAGGCCCAGAGTTCAAGCCCCACAACCCACAAAAAAAAAAAGAAAAATCAAAGATATGATCTTGGAAGCATCTTGAATTGATAGAATAGATATCTTGAGGTGTTGAGTAAGAATTGATAGAATTACCCCCAAATACATAAGAAGGTTTTCATTACCAAACAGAATTGGAATATTATGAGCAAAGTGTATGTGTAGAGACTAAAATTACATCTTTGTACCCATGGGTATATGACAATGCAAAAATGTCAGTATTTTATTTCACAGTGTGCTGTACCATGCAGAAGGAAGAAAGAAATATGAAACCTTTCTTTCTGTTCATTATGAATAGCAGCAATTATTCTCTTTAATTATTCTCCTAATATAGGCATGCAAGTCTTCAAATCTATAATAACTTATATTCTCTGCTGTTTTTCAAGAACATAAAAAATTTATATACAATCTTTTTTCTGTAATTATTGCATTGTCTTTTACTTATATTTACATGAAAGCAACGTTAGATGTCAGATAAATATGTTATCTCCACATTTTTTTCAATATTGTCTTTCATGATATAATTCTAACTTTCACTAGTTATATTAAGATAGCAGCCAGATTTACTGAGAGGTAGCTTCCAGTTTTTGAGGATGCATCCAAATGTGTATCCTAAAGCCTTTGTTCACTAATGAGAATCCTTTCATGTCACTGGTTTTGTAAAGTCTTGCCCTGTGAATGGACCATCAATCAAGTAACTCACAGCTGCCTGGAGACCGTCAGATGGCTGTATCCATGGCAACATGCCAAAAATGGCGACTCAAATTAATCCATCTTTGTGGAATTCTCAGTGAGAGTCCACTTTCTTCTTTCAGAATCTTACTGCTAGAAAGTCTGATGGCAATGTAAAATACTGAGCAACAGCAAAGTAGCAATGGCTGACCCACAGGCTCTTCTCACTGTAAACAGTGGGGCTTCCTTCTCTTTGTATCTGTTAGAAAAGATAGAAAACAGCTGGGGATTGAATATTACCATTGTAATGTACTTTGGAGAAAAGAATTGCATTAGTTTGCTGTTCACAGAGGCTTAGTTTTTTCTCCTTCTTTCACCAATGCCACCTAATCAGCCTTTAAAATGAGTAAAAGAACTTGTATAGACGTATACCATTTAAAAGTAATATTATATGTTTGGACTCTATTGTTCATGGTATTTGCATCATATGCAGCCTGAGAGATAATCTCTAGCATGAGATATGGAATTGTTAGCTTAATGTGTTCCATGAACAGATGAGGTGAAGTCTTTGTCTCTTGAAAAAGTTTAGAAAAAAATATTGCTCAATGTGTGGGTTTTTTTTTGCCTTGTTAGACTTGTATTAGTCCTTCATCTAGACTGGACTGTTCTTCATTTACTATAATGAAAAAACACATTTTGTTTTATGTTTTGTTTATCCATTTGAGTAATGTCTTTTTAGTGAATTTATTTATATCACATTTTGGATTATAGATGATTTTGGTGAATTATTGATGCTAGACAGACTTCCACAAACAGAATATAGAGGGCAGATACTGTCCTTTAAATTTGACTTACGTTCAATAGTCAAAGATAGTCAAACAAAAGGAAAAGTGATATTATCACTGTTTTGTTACTGCTGTCCTAATGATATTTATTGTATTTTTATATTGAGAGATATTTCTATCATATACTTCTTAGGTTTATCAAGTGGAGAAACCCTTTTAGAAACTAATAAACCATCTGAGCCAAGTGCTGGTATCTCATGCTTGTAATTCTAGCTACTCAGGAGGTAGAGATCTGAGGATCTCAGTTCAAAGCCATCCTGGGCAGGAAAGATCATGAGACACTTATCTCCAATTAATGACCAGAAAAATGGAAGTGGTACTGTCGCTCAATTGGTAGAGCTTCAGCCTTGAACTGAAGAGCTCAGGGACAGTGCCCAGGCCCAGAGTTCAAGCCCCACAGGTGACAAAAATAATAAAAACTATTCCAAAAACATGAAAAGGATTATCAATGTGTGAGAAGTAATGCACCTCCTACCTGAAGAATGTAATTGTAACTCCTCTGTACATTCTCCTGACAATAAAATTTTAAAAAGCTCAAAAAACGGGGCCGAGAGTTTGGCCTAGTGGTAGAGTGCTTGCCCAGCATACACGAAGACCCAGGTTCGATTCCTCGGCACCACATACATGGGAAAAAGCCAGAAATGGTGCTGTGGCTCAAGTGGCAGAATGCTAGCCTTGAGGTAAAAGCCCAAGGACAGTTCTCAGGCCCTGAGTTCAAGCCCTAGGACTGGTGCAAAAAAAAAAAGCTCAAAAAACAAGAGTCTAGACAACTATGAAAAGTAGATGCATGTGTACTATACTATGATATAAGCATCTTCAATTGATTCATGGGGCATAAGTTAAGAAGGCACTGCTGAAATTAGTGTGTAAATATTTTTCTGAAGCATTCAGTGGAGACATCTGGCTTCACTTAAGCTTAAAGTTTGTCACTTACATTTCTACAACTGGAAAGAAGTGAAGAACCTGAAAATCAGTGACCTTCTCAGGTCTTTTAGTAGGTTGAGTTTGCAAGGCCAAGTGGTCTTCTACAACCAGAGAGGGAGAGCTGACTCCAGAGTTGAAGGTGAAACCTACTGACCTGAGCACAACGGGCTTAGACTCATAAACTATAGAAACAGTGAAATGAAAAATAAACCAAAAAATTAGTAAGGATATAGTTCACCGTAACTGCTTGAAATTGGCAATTTTCTATCACAAAATCAGATAAAGATATTAACAGAAAGGAAAAAAAGATTGATAAAAGAGAAAGGAAAAAACTCAAGACAAATTGCCAGATTTTTATAAGCATTGTATAACTATCACTATATTATTAATCCTTGACAAATTAGGAACAAAACAGATCCAACAGTGAATGGTAGTACAATGTAATGGATTCTAATGGAATGTATGCAAGGTATGCAACGATAGTTGGAAATTTGAAATCAATTCTGAAAACTTTCAGATCATTAGGCATACATGATCACATCAACTGTAGCAGAAAAAAATTTAAAAAATTAAGCACATTTATTATTAAAGCATATTTAATGTAAAACATAATATATAAATATTTTATGATTAATTATAGTGAGAAATTATATATTACCTCTCAGACCAGGGATAAGATGGAAATCTCTTCTCACTAAGCCTGTTTGATATTATCCTGGAAATGTTACCTAATCCAATAATAAAATAATTAACTATATTTCTGTTGGGTAGATAAAAGATGTTTTCATTCACAGATGGCCTATTTGTCTTTATAGAAAAGCTTTTTCTATTCACACAGGGTATACTTGTCTTCACAGAAAATATATTAAAAAATTGACAAATAAAATACATCCTCAAATGAATAAGCATATGATCATATGGTACAAGGTAAGTAAATAGACACCATTTGCTTTCCTGTATATTAGTAATGACAAATAAGGTTTTAGTTTTTTGTTAGTTTGTTTTTAATATATGCACTTTAAAGTAGTATTCATCAAAGTGATGTAATCAGAAATAAATATAAAAACAATCTATAGAGTATATATATATATATATATGGAAAATACAAAATGAAGCAAATTACAAAAACTTCAAAATCCATGTGCTCAAATAAAGATAATGTAAAATAGCTACTATTTCAATTCTTTTGAAATTATTGGAGAGATCTGTGCAATTTCAAACATAATTACAATGAACATTTCACAGATACTGATAAACAGATTCTGAAGTTTATGTGGAAAGACAAAAGTCCTTAAGAAACCAACACAACTGAGAGAAAGAAGCAAGTTAATAGACTCCTACTATCTTTGCAGCAGTAACAAAGATATGTTCGAAACAAATTGTTAATGGGCAGAATTAGGCGATCCTCCACATAGGGAAAATCTAATTTAATGGAGAATAACTTTTTCAATAAATGATGCTCCAGCAGCTGAACATCCAACCAAAAGTGAAGCAAAGTATTATCTTCTACATTTACAAATTATCCAAAAAATTATTAGAGGCCTAAATTTAAAATGTAAGATAATAACATTTTACCTAATATAGTACAGGAGAATTTCTATACCATCTTGAATCTGGTAGTAGGCAAGACAACAAAAGATTGATACATGAGAGGAAAAAAAAAGTGTTATGTTAGATTTCATTAAAGTAAGAAAAGTTATTTTTCAGTGGAAATGAACTACCAAAAGAATGAAAACACAAGCCAAACATTGGGAGAAAATATTTGTGAAGCATATCTGATAAAAGACTTACATCCAAAATATACAAAGAGCTCTTAAAACTTGAACAAAAAGAAAACAAACAACTTAATTAAAGAATGGGCAAGAATTCATAAAAAAAATACAGATGGAAAATAAGTACATGAAAAGATACTGTCATTTTTCATTATGGAATTGCAAATAAAAGCAAATAACAATAACTGTGGGAACACCAGCAGTGAGTCCTCTTTATGGTAGAAAAATGAAGCGACACAAACTTTCCAGGAGATTACTATTAATTTCTGGGAAAATGTATATTCTAAGTTGTTTAATTCATATTTGTTCCAAATTGAGAGTGATGATATTCCTTTATTTTTTTTTGCATTTTTATTGTAATTAGTAAAAGGGTTACATGATATTTGCCAGATAGAAGGTGCATTAATTCACGTACATTGATACCCTTTCTCATGTCTTGGTACCCATTTCCCTCCCCCCCAAACCCCCCACCCGTCTTGGTTTTCCCCCCTTCCCTATCAAATTTCAAATAACCAAATACAAATAAATTCAATATATCAGATAACAAAGTGAGATACTATACCAATATGAGATAACCAAGGGACAGCAAAGGAGATGAGAGACAACATAGTACATTAAGGACAACAATCGTTCGTTATATGGCTTTTGTTTCGATATCCTGGAGGTCCTTTCAATTAGCTTCATACTATAGGGCCTTATGTATCAAGATAAAGATGAATAGCCTCTATGTACATTTTGGATATGAAGTCCTTGTCTGATGTATAGCTGGTAAAAATCATCTCCATTCAGTAAGCATTTTAGTTATCTTGTTTCCTATGTCCTTTGCCATGCAAAACTTTTAAGTTTGATGCAATCCCATTTATGAAGTCTTTTCTGGATCTTTACCTGGAAAGTTTTATCCTGTGCCAAGTAGAAGCCCTACTGTTTCTCTGAATCATTCCTGTGATTGTGTCATGGTTCCCTATCTTCCATAGATATTTTTGACTCATTTTGAATTGCTGTTGGAACAAGGTGATATAGAAGAATATAGTTTGTTTTCTGTATGTGGATATTCTAATTTTGCCAGCACCATATGTTGAAGAGGCTGCCCAAGGGGTAGATAAATGAAGGGAAGAAGTAGGGAAAACGCAGTCAAGAATTATACAAATATATATATACATATATGTACATGTAAGTTAGTATGTATATATATATATATATGTATATATACATATCCCAAATTTAGAAAAATAAGGGAAGGGATGAGTCAAAGGGGGGTGAGAATGTTGAACAGATGACACAAAGATCAAGATGCAGTGTATACATAAATTGTTAATTGACAAAATAATTCAATATATACACTAAAAAAATAAGACAAATGAGGGAAGGAAGGTTGGGCAGGGTAGGTGAGTGATTGATTACGATGCACTGTGTTCATAAATTGCTTTGTTGCAAGGCAACTTCTTTATAAAACTACTTGAAGATAATAAAAATATTTGTACAAAGGATAAATGGACAAGCAAATTTCGACATAATCATGCAATGGAAAATTATTTTGAAATAAAAGTAAACTTACTATTAAGCTTAGTGAAAAATATCCATCTCAGAAGGCTATGTAATACATGATAATAATTATATAATAATTATATAATATTCTGCAAAAGGATAAACTACAGAAATAAGAAAAATATACACAAGGTTAATGGAGGAGTATGAAGGTCCAGTTGATGAAGAACATGTTTGAAATGTTTAATGTTGGTGAACAATTACACAAGAAATTTTAATTTGGGGTAAAAACATGATGCATTTTTCTGTACATAGAGTTTATAGTACATAGAGTGAACTAAGTTTATATATATATACACAAATTCAATATATCTATACACAAAATTTAATAAATTTTGTGTGTATGTATATACATATATATGTATGTGTATGTATATGTATATACATACACACAAAATTTGTTATTGTAGGTTGTGGGGCTTGAACTCTGAGCCTGGACACTGTCTCTGAGCTCTTCAGCTCAAGGCTAGTGCTCTACCACTTGAGCCACAGCGTCACTTCCGAGGCTCTGAGTTTAATTCCCAGGATTGCCAAAGAAAAAAGTGGTAGAGAGAAGATGATATCAAAAAGTTAATTATTTTTAAAATTCTGAACAAATATAGTCTGTGTACTAGATTTGGTTTAAAAATGAATAACATGATTAGGACAAAAACATTAGAAGGGGTGTCAGTGTGTGAGAAGTACTGCACCTACTATCTGGCAAATATAACTGTAACCCCTCTGTATATTACAATAAAAAATTTAAAAATTTTAAAAATGAATAACTTGTATGGGTGTATTCCAGCCAACTTCTCTTTCCTCTTCACCATCAGTGGTGTGTAGCATGGTACTTCAGGTCATAAGATCTTTCAATAAAAATCATTCTTCAGAACCAGGCATGGTGGCTCATGTGTGTAATCCTAGCTACTCAGGAGGCTGAGATATGAGGATCACGATTCAGAGCCAGCCCATGCACTAAAACATCCATGAGACTCTAATCTCCAGTTAGTCACCAAAAAACCAGAAGTGGCGCTGTGGCTCAAAGGGTAGGGTGGTATCCTTGGGCTGAAGAGCTTAGGGACAACAGTTTACAGTTCAAGTCCCACCAATGATGAAATCATTCTTCAGTGCTATTGTTACATTCTTACCACGTTTAATAAAAAGTGCTTCAGGTTTTGAGTTCCTTTGTATTTTGACTGTGGTCACAATAAAGAATTTTACTTTGGGATACTTGCCAGGATAAAATAAAAAAGTAAGATAAAATAAAAATACATATTCTGCTTCATGTAATACCGAGGCTATTTTGGCAGATTCTAGTCCATAGAATGAGAATCTTTGGCTTTTGAGGTCATGCACAAAATTCTTCTTGCATACTGTATTTGTGAAACATGGAGTCTACTTTCAAAAAAAATATTCATTAGCAAAGTGCCTGTCATGATCCAGTGAAGTCCTTTATAGTGGGTTCTTGAGAGTTGTATGTCATGAGTGAAGAATGTGGGGTCATATGTAAAATTGTAGTTCTATTTAGCTATTATCCATTCTTTGATTTCTTATTGTTTCCATTAGTAGATAAATTCTCAAAGTCTTTTTTTTTTTTGCCAGTCTGGGCCCTGAACTTAGGGCCTGAGCACTGTCCTTGGACTTTCTCAAGACTAGAGCTCTACCACTTGAGCCACAGAACCATTTCTGGCTTTTGTGTATATATGTGGTAGCGAGGAATCAAACCCGGGTCTTCATGCATGCTAGGCAAGCACTCTACCACGAGGCCAAACTCCCGGCCAAAGTCTTTTTTTTTTTTTTTTTTAATTCCCAAAGTCTTGAGAAATTGCACAACATGATACTAGATGGAAAGATAATTCATGACAGTTTGAGTTTAGGGACTTATATTTTATTTCATTTTTTTGGTTGGTTGTGGGGCTTGAATGCTGAGCCTGGGTACCCTGAGCTCTTCAGCTCAAGGATACCACACTATCCCTGGAGCCACCGTGCCACTTCCAGTTTTCTAGCTGTTAACTGGAGAAAAGAATCTCACAGTCTTTAGTTCCTGGGCAGGCTTTGAACCTCCAATCTCAGATCTCAGCCGCCTGAGTAGCTAGAATTATAGGCCTGAGCCACTACACCTGGCTATGGGACGGTTTAATTTTATTATTTATTTTCAGGGTACTACATAGAGGGGTTACAGCTGCATTCGCCAGGCAGTAGGTGCAATACTTCTCACACACTGGTTCCCCTTCTTATGTTTTTGTCCCCATTTCCTTCTCCCCGGGGACATTTAAATTTTTAAGTAGAGCAATCAGCAACTCTGTCTCTTGACAAGAATAAATACAGAAACTAACCATGTATGTGGCATCCAAAAATGACTTAAAACTACAAATACATAACAATTGCTATCTATTTCACTTGGAAAATTTTCTTAAAATTCAGTGAATATGATGAATTTAAAAAGTGATCTAATTCTCATTTGATAAGATGTCCAAATGAACTTAATTAATGTAGATTATCTTTAGGAGAATTTGAAAATATTGGAATATATATTTCTTGGTAGTCTGAAAATATAATATGATAAAATTGATCTCACTCATTTAGGAATAATAGACTGGGAATGTTTATGTGGTTATTTTATTATGATTTCATCTTTTCTGAATTTTTATGACAAAGAATTCCACCTTATAGTTTATTGAAAAGAGCAACATCCCCAGTGCATCATGGGAAATATAGTTACCTATATTTTCTAAATATACATATTGATATATCTAGATAAATGTATCTATATATCTATAATAATTGTCAATATGTGTTGCTTCATTTAACAGTGTCTACTATTTTCTAAACTCCTCTTTCTGAGCTAGAAAGATAAACATTGTAGTTTCTGGTTTCTACACTCTGTAGTACACAGGCAGATGACATATGCATATAGTGATAAACCCCAAACAAGACAGAAAAATGCTAAGTGCAGACACATAGAGAACACACTTATAATCACAGAAAATGAGGAAAAGCTTACAGTGAACTTACGTTGTGAGTTTATGGGTATGTTGAGTATCTGCTTGAAGTATACAAGTGGCAAAGAACTTTTTTTTGTAAGAAATACTTTTAACCAATGGCTTAGGGAAAGGAAAAAGCTTTTGATCTTAACAGTTGACAACTATGATAGCATCTTCATGTGTTAAGAGCTGAAAATGGCTAGAGGCTGGAGCAGAAAATGATTCTAGAGAGTCAATGGAGTGCTGGGAAAATAGTGTGAAGCAGCAATGTGGAAGGATCTTTGGAGATTGGCTCTTCTCACTTTACACAGTGCCTTTTAACCTTTCAAAACTGACCATCCAGTAAGTAACCAAGAGGCAGCTGTGAAAATATTTTAGTTCCTTCCAGTTGCTCTTCAGTGACTTCTTTTCAAAACAGACACTGTGAATTTAGAGGGGAATGGGAAGCAGACAGATAATGAACATGAATGAAATAGGTCAGGTGATACAGTTTTCCCCTTTTGTAGGGCAGAGGAGTAACTGGTGATCTATCACAATTTTGGTGGATAGTGTTCCCGAAACAGGTAGAATGGACCTTCACCCCTTTTCCTGGAACACTCGGAGAAGCAGGGGTTGAAAATTGTTAAAGCACTGCTAAATATTGTTAAAGCACTGTTCATGTCAGTGATGAGTACTGATTGTAAATACCTCTTAAAATTATTTGTTTCCCTTTAAATGTGTTGAAATGTTTGGGCTTGTGGAGATGTGCCTTCCCTCTTAAGGTAAATAAAGTATTCATATATCCTTTTTGCTACTTATTTCTCTGCTTCTATTAAGTAGCTTCACAATGGTAGACACAAGAAGAACTTGCAGGTATTTAAGGTGCATATTCAAGCCAGAAAACAGATTGAATTTCCACATCTGGGACAGGAAATTTAAACAAGTAGATGAGAGGAAATTCAGGTACAAAGTAGCAATAGAGTCAACTGAATTGTGTATTGGCTATGGGTTTGAATTTCGTCCTTCACTCAAGTGCATGTTGCGTACAGAGTAGTTTTGTGACTGCATTCTGGCAGTTGTTTTTACTTTTTTCTATCCAGAGGCGTGTGTAGGTGGTTTTTAATCCAAAGTCACATAAAGATTTTGATCTTGGTAAATGGTTATGGCTTATGACAGTTTGGTCCACAGGAAAGTGATTTTTTTAATAGACAACACTGCAGAAACCAGATGGTTGTAGATAGAGCCCTAGTGAAGTTTTCATTCTAAATAACTGGTGCCAGCCAGGGTCAACAGAGCCAGCAGATCCATGGTAACAGAATCTGTTGTGCATGCAGGGTCAAAGAGGTGCTTTCAAGAAGAAAACATCAGCTGTGTGTGACTATCAAGAAACTCTCAAGACAGGGTCCCACTGTGTGCTCTCCAATTGAATATAGATGGTGAATTGCTTTTGAGGGAATAATCATCACTAGCATAGCTGAGTGAGGCGTAAGAAATAGAAGAAGCTTGCAGTGGAGCTAGCAATCACCACAGGATGAGTCTGAAAAACATTAGAAACAGGCCTGTAGATGCTATCATCATTGGAGTACTGAGAACATTGGACTCAGAGGAAAATGGAAACAAAGCAATTTTTAATGTAATAGGTAGGGACTCAAAGGCTCTTCAAAGAAGAAATGGGGACTGGAATGTTCTTTTGCAAAACTTAAGATTTTTGAGGCTGCAGAAGGAAGATAGCTGATGTAGAGATTTGCCTGGGGACATGGTAATGAATGACAAAATTTACCTCTTGCTCAGAGGACCTACAAATAGAGTTGCCAACAGTTTATGCTTTCTGGTAAGTTGACCTGGAAGGATTGACCTTTGGGAAAAAAGAAAACAGATTTTTATCTATCTACTTTCCATTCTGGCAGATCAGAGAAGAGAGGGCTGGGTCACAATTCTGGTTCATTCTGAGTTGGAGATACTACTGATATGTGTCTGCAAAATTTACTGGGTCCTGAAATGATACATTTTCTTTGGATAATCATATTTTGAGTCTACAGAATTATCTTTTATCTTATTTTTTAAATGTATGGATATTAGGCAATCTTATAGATATCTTTAAATACAAAGTGAATTTTAGGGGTTTTTTTTAATGTGATGGATATCATTATCTATTATCCATCTTATAGAAAGTCACTTGAAGTTGGATAGTTCTATATACACTACAAGGAGCATCTGGAGAGCTGTGGAACTGAAGGAGTCTACTTTTGAAGCTCTAGAGGAATACCATCTATTCCTGGAAATGCTCCTCAAGCTCTATCTGCTGGAGGAAAAAAAAATCACAGCTTCTTAGAAGTGCCAGTCTCGCACAGATAAAGCCGAAATACAATGTAATATCGGAGAAAAGTACATTGAGAACTTTAATTTTCTTTAATTGTAACATATCATTAAAAATGAAATCTGAGCTCTCATCTGTTTTGAAAAAATAATTTCATATTTTAGCTTACATGTCTCTTCCAGAAGTTCATAATTGGGATGAGGTTTTTATTCTGATCTGAGAGTTATCTGTATTTTGATCTCATATTTTAGAATAAAATGCAGAACTTGCCTGGATTAACCTAGTAGTGTGGGGTTTGGAAACAGTACATATTTTAGACACCCCTTCAGTCCTGGGCAAATTAGGATATGATCATTTCCTGATGCTATCTATGTTGGAAACTATGGCTAAACCAAGGTTCAGATTGCGAATGGAGGAGTGAGTGAGATGTTGGCTTTGGGAAATTGGATTTGAAGTGAATTCAATAGACTTGAATTTCCAATCCCTTCCAGAGCCTTCTCTGAGAAGTGGGCTTTCAACCAGGCCGTCTTGGAAAAGACCATTTGTTGCAGGTGGGTGGGGCCAATCCTCAGGCAAGACTAGGCCAGGAGAGTGACTACAAGTGTTTTTCCTTAACATGTTTTGTTGCTTTCTTTCAAAGAAGGAACTGCATTCGTAAACTTCCAGTGTTTCTGCCTACACTTAGTAACCTCTCTCATACTCTTGCCAGAAATGTTTAGACAGAGACAATGCCAGCGTGCAGTGCCGGCAACATCCCCTGCTCTGCTTAAGGGAAATGCTCTGAGCTTCTCTAGATTAGGGAGCCAGGATCACTAACTGTGCCTGAGAAAAATCCAAACTTAGGCCAT
The DNA here is from genome assembly GCF_031878675.1 of Megascapheus bottae. Taxonomy (NCBI): domain Eukaryota; kingdom Metazoa; phylum Chordata; class Mammalia; order Rodentia; family Geomyidae; genus Megascapheus; species Megascapheus bottae. The sequence goes on along the minus strand of NC_143528.1, from coordinate 25,775,933 downwards.
CACTGAAAACCCTACTGAATCAAAATAATCAGTTGGGAAGTGTAACTTCGAAGAGTTTTGAGGCAGTGTTTAGGCAGATTAAGGTTTAAGAGCTACTTGTGGAAAAACTTTTGTAAACACCTGCATGGTAACACACGGGATGAATGGAATGAATCCTAATTCTCTGGTTTTGCATTAAGAAGAATGAATCCTGATTCTGTGGTTTTTCATTAAGAAGCTCTACCACCCCTTTATTTCTTAATTTGTCAGAAGAGCATTGTAAAAATTATGAATGTCTAAAGTGATTGAGCAACTTTTTGTCATGTATACAGCTGTAAGATTTGTTGTGAGATTGCATTTCTTTCTAAGGCTTTCTCCAACTGGAATATCTACAAATGGTTTGAGACTGCACATACACTGCTTCCTCAACTGGTCTTGCTAAACATGTAATTGCATCCCTAAAGAGAGGAAAATGATTAGGCACTCTACTTTCTACACATCCATTAAGTAATAAATCAAATTAACCAGAATGAAATAATTAAGGTTTTTAAGCTATTCTGTTATAGTGATATGGTTAATTTCATTAACAAAAATATGAAAGCCTGAAATTATAGGTTTCACTTGCTATTTCTACCATGTGTTTAAGGATTAACACCAATCTATTACAAACATAGCCAAAAATGAATACAAATGGCAATGCTTTTCAACTCATTCTGTGAAACAAAGTATTATCATGATACAATTAAAAGAAAATAAATTATTGATTACCATACTTTGTCAACATAGGGAAAATAACTTCTTCAAAATATTATCAAACTAGACCCACCAACATACTGAAGGGGTTACATACTGGCCAAATGGAATTCATCTCAGTAATGCAAAGTGGGTCAACATAGAAAAATGAACAAATAATAATGTGCCTTTGTCTCTTGAATAAAGGACAAATTCATGTTGACAACACAGTGATGTAAAAAAATTGAAAAAATCTAACATGTTTCATGCTAGTAACATACAATCCTTAAAATGAAAGAGAATTTTTCATCAAGCTAATAAAGGATATCTACAGAGAAATCTACAATTACTGTCCTAGTTAATGTGAAAGGACTAAATATGACTAAGATATCTACTCTTATATCAATATTATGCTGAAGAAAATTTAGAAAGTAAGAGATAAAATTACTTTTGTTTGCTGATGACATCTTATATATAGACAGTAAGTCCTAAGACCTCCATGAGACATCTGTGAAATATGATAAATGTGCTGAGCAATAGTGCAGGATATAGATCAGTTCAAAAATCAACAGTATTTCTATGGGTCAGCAAGGAATAATTTTAAAATCAAATTAAAGAAACCCTTTTTATATCAACAGGAGAAAAAACAGGAGAAACAACAAAAGAAGTGCAGAACTTATATGCTGAAAAGTACAAGGCATTGTTGAAGAAAATTGATCTCTTAATTAATGCTATCTGACTCTGCATTTTATGCAGAATTGCAATATTTTAAACATGTTATACCAGAATGTTAGGGACCTATATTATCCAAGGCAATTTTGAAAGCAAAGCATAATGTTCATTGCAGCCTTATTCACCGTAGCAAAGATATGGAACCAACCCAGATGTTCCTCAGTTGATGAGTGGATCAACAAGATGTGGTATTTATACACAATGGGAATTCTATGCTGCTGTCAGAAAGAATGACATCACCCCATTTGTAGGAAATAGAAAGACTTAGAAAAAAATCATATTAAGTGAAGTAAGCTAGACTCAAAGGAACATAGGCTCAATGGTTTCCCTCATTTGTCATAATCAGTAGAAACCTTGGGCTCTCCTAGCAGAGATTTGTAATAGAGCAAAACCTAGATACATAAGGCCATACAGTATGACGCTAAATGAAAGGACCTCTAGGATATAGAAACAAAAGCCATATAATGAGTGATTGTTGTCTTTAATGTACTATATCTCTCATCTCTCTTGCTGTCCCTTGGTTATCTCATATTGATACAGTATTTCACTTTGTTATCTGATATATTGGATAAATGCGTATTTGGTTATTTGAAATTGGATAGGGAAGGGGAAAAAGATGAGGGGTGGGGGAAGGGGGGAGGGAAATGGGGACTAGACATGAGAAAGGGTATCAATGTATGTGAAGTAATGCACCTTCTATCTGGTGAATATAATGTAACCCTTCTATTAATTACAATAAAATATATATGAAACAAATACTATGTGACAGCACAGAAATAACTGTAATAAAATGCTAAACTGTAGTAAATGCTAGTAAGAATGGTTACATAGTTATTTTTATTTATCTGTTTATTTAATTTTGTGGGTTGTGGGGCTACAACTCTGGGTGTAGGTGCTGTCCCAGAGCTATTTCTGCTCAAGGATAGCACTCTAACACTTTGAGACACAGCTCCTCTAGGTTTTCTGGTGATGAATTAGAAATGAGTCTCATGGACTTTCCTGCCTAGGCTGGCTTTGAACTGTGATACTCAGATCTCACCTTCCTGAGTATTTAGGATTATAGGCATGAGCCACTGGGCAGAGTGTTAGAAAACATTTTGAGAAACATGACCGATTCATGAATTGCTAGTCAAAATACAAATGATTATAGTCACTGTGGAAAATAATTTACTAGTTTCTCAAAAAAATTAAGTCACAGAAGTAATTTTACTCATAGTTACCTCAAAGAGAATTGAAAGCATATTTCTACTTCAAATATTCTATACACATGTTTATAACAGTTTTTATTTAGAGTACCAAATACAGAAACAACCTAAATATCTATTCATGAATGTATTAAACAGTATGTCATCTATCCACGCAACTGGAATGTTTACATTCGTCAATAGAAATGAAGTAGTGATCATGCTCTATTTTTGTTCAATCTTAAAAATGTTATGTAGTAAAAGAGGTCAGTCATGCAAGAATGTACATGGCAGGCTTCAATTTACCGCAAAGTAGGCCAATCCATAGGGACTGAAACTAGATGAATGCAAGCCAGGTCCTGGGAATAGGAGAAGAATGATCCTGGTCCTGGTTTATGTCTGGGCCACAGTTATATAGAAAATAGAAAAGCTGAAAATGGTGTCATTAGAAATCTTTAACACTTAAATGAGAAGCAAACCAGGACACTCATTTTTTCTTAGTCTGATGTTCATGTTTTTTTCTTATCCCTGACATTGTGAGAGAAACTTATCATGTAATATTCCTTCGAGCAAAATTTAGGCATACATGTTTTTCTTTAGCAAAGACCAGGTCTATACTAGGTATTTTATGTGTATTTTCCAAATGAATGAATAGATGGATGGCAAGTAGATGAATGGATAGAAAGATAGACTGCTGGTTATATTAATTTAGCATTCAGAGTACACATGTAGCTTTGCCACTTAAGGCGAGTGCACAACAACTTGAGTCATAACCCCTTTTCCTACCTATTTTTCTTCATCGTACTAAAACCTAGAAAATATAATTAATATATTGTGACTAATATGAGTGTTAGCAAAAGACTAATTACTCTGAATTGGAAAATCCTATGAATTGCTATGTGGGGAGCCGGATGGCACCTGTTTCCTGCCTCGCTCCTTGTAACTTATTTGGTATGTGAGTGCGAGGCCTTTACTCGTTACTAAGTATCAAGTTGCTCTTCAGTCTGCGCATGACGAAAAAGGGCGTGACCAATCCCGAGTCTCAAAACGGCCTTAGCAACAGAGTAGCCAATGGTAGAGAGCCCCTTGTTCCTTGGGCTTATATAAGCAGCTGCATTTCCCTGCCCAGGGCCCCTCTGCTTCAGCTCTCCCCTCAATCAAGTGGCTCTTCAATAAAGCGTGATACGAGAAGGATCCTCGGGTGGTGTCCGTTCTTCCCTGCTGGTCAGGGGTGTCGGGCGCCGCAACTGGTGCCGGAAACCCGGGACCTGCGGAGGGGCCGAAGAGGATCCAGAACTTGACACGTGAAGAGGACTCTCTCCGAGGTATGTGGTTCTGGCAAGACCCTATCTGGGTGCTTCCCATTGTTCTTCTCCTGTGGTTTGTGTTTGAAGGGGGGAAGGCATTAATTAAGCATCAGGATAGTCCTTCAGAATCTTCATATAAGGAGGGAGAGGTAGTAGGGCCCCAAGGTAAAGTAAAAAATAAAAAGGAAAATAAACAAAAGAAACCCGAAAGGAAAAGGGAAAAAATTGAGGGACTGCAGCCCTCACAAAGTATGGTGCAGGAGGAAGGAAGAGGAAAGAGAAACTCAGCCCTGACTTTACAAGAAGAAAAAAAAAAAAAAAAAACTTCGATATAAATTTTCCATTTCACGCCAACAGGCTAGAGAAATTGTTAAATCTTGTCAATCCTGTGTAGTATATCACCCCTCTTTTATAATCGGGGTTAATCCTAGAGGACTTTGCTCTAGCGCCTTATGGCAAATGGATGTTACTCATGTGCCTGAGTTTGGCAGGACAAAATATGTTCATGTTTCTGTGGATACTTTCTCTGGCATAATGCATGCCACTGCCCTTACTGGGGAAAGGGTGTCCCATGTCAAAGTTCATTGCTTGGAAGCCTGGGCAGCATGGGGAAAACCATTAAAATTAAAAACAGATAATGGCCCTGCTTATGCCTCTGCTGGATTTCGCTCCTTTTGCACTCAAATGCAGGTGGTTCATTCTACTGGCCTTCCCTATAATCCCCAGGGTCAGGGAATTGTGGAACGTGCTAATAGGACTCTTAAACAACTTTTATTTAAACAAAAGGAGGGAATAGGCCGAGATGCCTCCCCCAGAGAAAGGCTGGCCATTGCACTGTTTACCTTAAATTATGTAACAGTGGATGACAACGGACAATCAGCTGCTGATCGACATGCCAGTAAAATGGCGATACCACTCACACAAAAAGTAATGTGGAAAAATGTTATTGATAATAAATGGTATGGACCGGATCCTGTAATACAGAGATCCAGGGGAGCTGTTTGTGTTTTTCCACAGGGACAAGATTCCCCCCATTGGGTACCGCAGCGCCTTGTGAGAATATTGGAAGAAAGCCAGAAACCCAAAGAGGATGAGGCTAAGCAAAATCCTGGGGAGAATCCTTCTGACATTTCTTCTGCTGCCACAATGTTGGACAATGGACCAGAAGAAGGACCAGAAGAAAAAACCAATGTGGGCAGTGATGAAGACCTTTCCATTACCAATGCCTGTGACTAATGCATCTTCCGTTTTCCCCTTTGTGCAACTTCCCTATGTACCATATTCTGAGGAAAAGGGTAACTGCAAGGTTCCCTATGCCTTACCCTGTTAAAAAAATCTGTCCTCCTGTGTTCAAAAATTGGGTCGCTTTGATTAATGTATAGTTTTGGCAAGGGAAGGGTTGTGGGGTTTTCTGCACTTGATCCAGAGGCGGACCTTCCTGTTTATGTTTTTACTCTTTAAAGCTTCAAATTGTTCTGCCATAGAGTGTAAATTGAGTGCTGGAGCCGTTGTTATGAGAATGCCTACATTTGTTCCAGTTCCTGTGAATGTTTGTTGCAGTTTGCTTTGGATTTTGTGTCTTTAGCCTTTGGTTGCTCTGCCGAATGAGGTCTCGCCATAGAGAGCAATGCTTGGTCATGCACTCACTGCCTTGGAGCAGGGACACTCCCCCCAGATTTGGCTTGCGGTTTTAAAGGCCAACTAAAAGTGCCCTGTACTGCCTTTGCACCCTCGAGACCTCGGTCTATTGCACGAGGAATAGGAGTATGGACAGCCAAGAGTTGTGAAATGCTGGACAAAGTACCACTCCTGACCCTAACAGGTCAGGGAGAGCATGTGCATCAGCATATGGGCTTGCGCCCCTAGCCCATCTCCACAAAGGGGATAGAGAACCTGGAGGGGAGGGATCCAGGGTTGGCCTCCTGGGTCACTCCTCTAGACCTCGAATTTTACTTTGGAGGACAGCACCTCTACTCTCTTCACAACAGGCATGTTGGCTTGCTGCTATAAAACAAAAGGGGGGAGATGTGGGGAGCCGGATGGCACCTGTTTCCTGCCTCGCTCCTTGTAACTTATTTGGTATGTGAGTGCGAGGCCTTTACTCGTTACTAAGTATCAAGTTGCTCTTCAGTCTGCGCATGACGAAAAAGGGCGTGACCAATCCCGAGTCTCAAAACGGCCTTAGCAACAGAGTAGCCAATGGTAGAGAGCCCCTTGTTCCTTGGGCTTATATAAGCAGCTGCATTTCCCTGCCCAGGGCCCCTCTGCTTCAGCTCTCCCTTCAATCAAGTGGCTCTTCAATAAAGCGTGATACGAGAAGGATCCTCGGGTGGTGTCCGTTCTTCCCTGCTGGTCAGGGGTGTCGGGCGCCGCATTGCTAAGCGGATACATAAGCTTCTTTTGAAAATGAAGTACTAAATCAACTAATAACCTCTTTGAAATTCTTGTTTGTAACTGATTAGTGAGTGTTCTATAATTATGTATAATATATAATAATGTGTAGTCATCTGTTCTACACTGGAATATTGAGTGGGCTTAATTGTTCTGAAAGAAATTTTAAAATGATGGATTATTCCTCTATTGATTTTGATGTAATGATAAGTCTTTGAATATGATATTTCCTGTCTTACCTCTTATCCTCCTGGTTACTGTCCATCATAGGTCTGTGATTCTCCAATATAAAGATCCCTCATTTTCCTAAGTCTGATGGGATCCTGCTGAACTCATTCATGCTACTGTATGTACCTTCTTGCTCTCATTTTTGTCATGTAGATGGGTTGGTTTGCTGCTTCACTGTAAGTCAAAATGTAAACAGGAGACAAAGCAAGTTAGTCTTTTCACACATCTTTCAACTAGAATGTGTCTGAGAGTCTGGGATTGGCTCAAATATGTTATACATGCATTTTATTTACTTCTCAGAATGCATCTGAGCCACACATGTGTGGCTAGACTCATTACAAAGCTCAATAGTTTCATAAAACAGAGCCATTATAGACCTAGCTAAAGTCAGACAGCTAATTTCCAAAGGAACTATGTTTTGGATGCAGATCGTCTCCCTCAAACTGGTATTGTTTTCTCAACTCCAGGTTGCCCTACGAAAACTGAGGAGAATGTAATTCCTTGAAATTACTTAAAATGTAACATTATTTTAAAATATTCAAAATCATTTAGAATATGTGAAACCATTTAATAAGCTAAGTAAATATTACTTTTTAAAGTTGACCTCTAAAAGTGTGTGCTATTTATAAATAGGCGTTTGATGCTAAGTATTGAACTTAAAGCCTTGTACATGTTAGGCAGATATCTTATCAGAAAGCTACACTCTTATCCCTAATGGGCACTTATTTAATAAGTCTTCACTGTTCAAGTTTGTAGGGTGGTAATAACACCAAAGTTATTTTAGGAAAAAAACAATTATATATGCTTGAATTGTCTCTAATCTTTTAGGATTTTTTTTTCGAGTTGAAATAGACATATCACCTCTTTTATTTCAACTCTTGATCAAATGCCCAAATGTCTAAAATTAAATACATTAAGGTAAAGTTTGTGACTATTCCGAGAAAGAACACTAATGCTGTTAAGAAAGAATGCCCATATTATTTATTCTTTTTTTTTTTGCCAGTCCTGGGCTTGAGCTCGGGGCCTGAGCACTGTCCTTGGACTTTCTCAAGGCTAGAGCTCTACCACTTGAGCCTCAGCACCACTTCGGGCTTTTTTTCTATGTATGTGGTACTGAGGAATCGAACCCAGGTCTTCATGCATGCTAGGCAAGCACTTTAAACACTAGGCCAAACTCCTTCCCCCCCGGCATTATTTATTCTTTAAAGTTAAGATGTTTCCTATCTTTCAGCAAGGGCACTTATTTGCAACATGGAAACCAGTTCTTTTCTATTGGGAAGCTATGTCTTATCTTGTTTCAAACCGAAATGCCACTTTAATGGCAATATCCTCTGGCTTAAAATACTAATGTCTTAACTTGGCTCTTTATTACCACATTTTTTGAGGTAATGAGCAATGAAGAGACATTTTAAAAGCCATTTTACTCTTTGATGTACATCTTTTAGCTAGTTTAAATTCTGAGATTTATATTATTTTGTTACTGGAGAATTGTTTAGAGGAAGTCCTTGTCTTATATCCTGAGCATCTGTGAATGTCATCCAGTTTAAAAGACACACCTAAAACCAAGAAACAATCAGATGCCTGATTTTTTTTTCTTCCAGTCCCTGTGACTAAGGGAGAATGTTTCCATCTTCACAATGAGAGGAAATCTCATTTCTCTGGAAAGGAGTTCTACTGTTATTTCTACTCTCATTATGTAGATAGGAATTACAATAGCATTTTTTTTGTTGTTTTTAAAATAAGGACAATTTGATGTTGTAAAGAATTGTCTTTTTTTCTCTTTAGACTTTCTGAGCCAGTGTTATTTTGAATATCATTACAATCAGCAAAGCTTGAAAAGTTGTCAGAAATGTTCTGGGGAAGTGTTTATAAAGGCCATTTTAAGTCTCATCTTCATTCCCCATTGCAGAGTTTCAATTTGTGACTAATTGTTTTCATTTACTTCGAAATGTACTGAAATGGTTTTCTTATTCTTGTATGAAACTCAATGCAGTTTGGTAACTTTTGTCTTTTTTTAATGATACCATTTATTTACAAACATCCACTTGCCTACCCTTCCCTCTACAGTATTGTATGTCTACATAGTAAGATCTGAATTGTGAGCCAGGCATGGCATATTTCCCCCCCCCCCTCCTCTTCCTCCTCCTTCTTTTTCTTCTTTTTGCCAGTTCTGGGGCTTGAAATAGGGCCTGAGGACTGCCTCTGAGCTTCTTTTGCTCAAGTCTATCACCCTATCACTTGAGCCACAGTACCACTTCTGGATTTTTCTGTGTACATGGTATCAAGGAATTGAACCCAGGGCTTTGTGCATGCTAGTCAAGCACTCTACCACTAGGCCACACTTGTGGCCCCAAAACTGTTGTGTTTTTTTCAGACTCAAAAGAAAATAGTATTTTCAGATGTTAGATGTTTCATAGGCAGAATGTGTTCTCAGAATAGGTTAAAAATCTGACCTAAGAGAAATCATTTTTCAATCAATTGTTTTATGCCAAAGTGATAATACTTAGCCATTCAAAGAAACACAATTTCTTAAAATGAGTCATAAGTTTCCTTTGGCATCTTTATAAAAAGAGCAAAAGAATTAGATTAATTTTGTCACAGAAGAATGTATCAAATAGCATTGGATCTATTTGTATTTGTATTTGGTTATTTGAAATTTGCTAGGGAAGGGGGGAAAACCAAGAAGGGGGTGGGGGGGATAGGGGGGGAGGGTAATGGGTACCAAGACATGTGAAAGGGTATCAATGTAAGTGAATTAATGCACCTTCTATCTGGCAAATATCATGTAAACCTTTTATTAATTATAATAAAATATATTAAAATAAAAAAAGAATGTATCAAATAGAAGAACTTATACTAATTGTTGCTAATGGGACTATATTTGGGGCTTGAGATCACATAGAGAACTCATATAGCCAAGTAAAGATAAACTCCAGGAAAAAATTGCATAAAAAATGTAATCCAATATTTTAAAATAATGACAGCTTATAATATGTACCTATTTAACAACAACAACAACATACACACACATTCAACAAATTCACAGGCTAATTATATGAATATTGACATCCAGAGTGATTATTTCTGCGATGCTAATGATATAGAGAGATGATAAGGAGTGGGATAGAACATCAGAATAAAGAAGGAAAAACAGAAAGTAAAACATAATCATCAAAATGCATTTCCCAAGCTGCTAAATTTTCATCTTCAAGTTTTCCTATATGTCATTCGCTGTCTTTATTCATTCCCTTAAAAATAAAAAGAAAATTACTCTTTGTTAAAGTTGAATTTTAATGGTTTCATGGCATATAATGACAACACAGGCTTTACATATGGAATGAGTACAATTTAGTAAATTTGAAAATATACGGAATTCATGATAACATAAGCACAATTTAAGTGATGGGCATATCCAACACATCCCAATTATCCTAGGTTTCATTTTATTTCTGTAGGTGTGATAAAGGTATAATACAACATATACCGAGTTAAGAGATTTGAAGTGGTCAAAACTATTAACTGTTGACACTACACTGTCTACTAAATCTATCTTATCAATCTAGTGAAACTGAAACTCTACCTATTGAACCATATTTTCTCCATCCCCAAATCTAAGCCCTTCATCATCATCATCCTTGTCTCGTTGTCATCATCATCATCATTTTCATCATCATTTATTATGAGTTTTTCTATTGTAGGTACCGTACATAAGGGGAATAATACAGTGTTTGTCCTTCTTTAATAAGCTTATGTCAGTTAGCATTATGTCCTCCAATTTTATCCATGAAGTTACAAAATGTAGGGTTTGTAACTTAAAATTTTTGTGGTTCTGAGGTTTGAACTCAGGGTCTCCCACTCTAGGTTGGTACTCTTATCACTTCAGCCATACCCTGTCCTTTTACCTTTAGTTTTTGGATAGTATCTCATGTTTTCGTGTTGGCAGGCTTGGACTGTGATCTTCCTACCTGTGCCTGCCAGTATCTAGGGCAATAGACATGAACCATCATGCCTACCTAAGCTTTGCTTCTGTTGCTTCTACATACCATATTTTCTTTGTCACTTACTCATTGGCAAACCATTAGAATGTTTATATATTTTGCCTATTACGAGTAATCCTACAGCACTGGAGTGAATATAAATATTTTTGTGAGTCACTGATCATACTTTCCTTGAATGAATTCTTAAAATGAGATTGCTGGATTAGGTGGTAGATATATAAATATATATACATGCATACATACATACATACATATATTTGATTTTTGAGGAAGTTTCATATGGTTTTCCATAGGAGCTGCATAATTTTACAGTCTAATAAACAATGCTCAAGGGATTCAATTTCTCATTGCCACCAACATTTATCTTTAACACATTTAAAAGATAATAGCCACCCTAAAAGTCATAGATAACCTTGCTGTAGTTTTGCATGTCTTTGATGGCTGATGTTGCTAAATTTCCTTTCCATTTTTGTACATCATGGTTAGCACAATATCTTTTCAAATACATGCATGTGCAAAAAAGAATTGAAATTGGACCACACACAAAAGTCAACTGAAAATGAATTTAAAATTTAAATGTGATCCCAGTGGCTATAAGTCTCCTACAAAAAAAAATAAGGGTAAGGTTTCCCCAAAACACACTTGGCTTGACAAGAATTTCATGCCATGAAGCTGAAGACAGCCAAAGCAAAATGAAATAAAATAAAAAGGACATGTATGATCACAGCAGACCAAAAATTTCTGCCCAGTCGAGGAAATAAGCCACAGAATGGAAAGTCAGCCCAGAGAGTGGAAGAACTGTGTGTAAATTTTATGTGTGACTAGGAGTTATTTTCCAAAATTCAATTAGGAGCTCCTACTACCTCTTTAACTACTAATCTTTTTGAAAGTTGACATTTTACAAGTGGAAAGATTTTAATGACATAATTTTGGATTCACTATGTTAGAAATATTTACCTGTAAAATTAAAAATTCCAAAATATTTAAATAGTATATTTGTAACAGAGTATTTACAAAAGATATCCCACTTACATTAGTATAAACTGGTACCTGAACTAAGAGAATTTTAAGAGTTCGTCTTTAAATTTATCATTTTGAAGTATTTTTTAAAGCTTAAAGTATTTTTCACTGTCTGCTAAAGTAGAAAATGTAAAGCACCTCTTTTTTATTTTTCTTTGTTTTCTAGCCAATATCCTCTGCAATTGCTCACAGAATATTTATCATAAATCAAGCATTTTTAACATAAGAGATGCTACCATTATGCACAATTATTCTTTTTTTCTAGAGAAAATCTGTTTACTGAACCAAATGTAGATAAATCACATCATAATATAGTCAATAGTAATCTTCAGTTCTCATAGGATCAGAAAAGGAAGCAACTGAATGCCATTTGGATTTTGGGTATTATTAATGTTGAAAGCATGGAACTTATATTTAGTTGGAAGGAGATGAGTCTCCAGGTAGTGTTATTCCTCACTTATAATAATAACAGTATGCAGTTGCTTTCCCCCTGCAATTCCAATATAGTGTTGGGAAGGACTTAGAGTTTGAGCTGCAAAGCAGGGACTGACACTTTTTCCATCTACAGATGAGCTGAAGCAGGGAGTAAAATGTTGTAGTTATGTTAGAAGGATTTTTCTGTTGGTATCAGACCATAGATTCTAATTTTTGTAAGAAAAAAAATCAGTAAATCATATATCACACCACGCAGGAAAAAAAATACAAAAAAACTTAAAAATCTTTATTGTGTAATGATTGTGTAATGACTGCTGCTTACCAGACAGATCATAATGGGTTTTTGATGTTTTAGTGTAGTTTTTAAAGGAATTTATTGTCTGTCTTTTAGAGCATACTGTAAGATAAAGAAAGACTTAATAGACTTGGATTCTGGTCTGTTCTGAGATGCAAATGACTGTTTTACTTGGCTCATGGTATTTAGACGAGATTTCTTTGATTCTCATCTCATGAGTCCATATTCAAAGACAACGGTAATGTATCTTTCATCAGTCATTGACTGACTCTACACCTTTAGACAGTATTAGAACATTATTGAATTAAAAGAAGGGCATTCCACAGGTGAGTGGACTGGCTAGTATCTAAGATTCTTCTCTTTTTATAACATCCATAGAAATATATCAAGGTGTGTGTACACATACAGATGTGTGTATGTATACATATATATGTATCTATGTATCTATATGTAGATATATATAAATCAGATCGACTTTCTTCTGTTTTTGGATGATGTGTAATTGGGTAGTAATACAATAAAGAAGCTATTTTTTGGAACGTCTATTTTTGTTACCTTAATTCTAAGCTATCTGACTTTCATTCCATTTTATATTTTTTAATTTTGACATCAATAGGCTTTGAATTCAATGCTTCATGCTGGATTGGCCACCCATCTACCATGTGAACCATGCTCCCTGTCCTTTTTTCCTTTAGTTTTTCAGACAGCTTCCTGTAGTATTTGAGCATTTGAGTATTTGTTATTCTCTTACCACACCAATGCGACTACAGATACTCACCTCATTCCCAGGCTGTTGACATAGAGTCTTGTTTACTTTTTTGCCTGGACTAGTTTTGAACTGCAATGTCTCAGATCTCTACCACTTAAATAGCTGATTTTAAGGTGTACACTGCTACGCCTACTTCAAATTCAGGCTTTAAAGTCAAGTTTCTAAAGTCAAGTTTTCAACACTGTGGATAGCGGTGTGAACTGATGCTTGGACAGTTGGTAAAGACATGGTGCTAATAAGAATCAGGTGAAGTGTCTCCCTCCGATTGAGTCGGGGCGGGGAAGGAGGGGGAGGTGTTGTTCCAGTGCCACGGGCTTCAGGTCTAGGTGAATGGCAAACCCAGATGCTTTGGCCCTAAAATGTGATAAGGGAAGAGAGTGTGGATAATCATGAAAACCTCCTGGAAAAGCAGTCAGAATTCCTAGCATGCATGGGTCACGCCATGTTATGTGAACAACAATGCACTTGAAATGCCAGAACTGAGGGTTTTGTAAGTTCAGAGCATTGCAAGTTGATGATGGAGACCAGAAAATGTTAAAAACATAAAAAGCATGTGGTTTGCATTTTAAAGACAGAAGACACTGCATATTTGAACCAGTTTTTTCCCTTAGATACTTTCCCTGTTAAATGGAACATTTGACTTAGTAGAACAGCATGTGCAGGCAAGGTACATGCAGAACTTCTTTGCTTTGAATTAGCTGTAATAAAGCATTCGGTTGTTTGTAGGTCTTTCCAGTCTTCTTTCCAAGACTAAGGTCTGGAAAAAGATTAGCATGAAAGCTACCATCACTCGTTGAATTCAGCGAAAGCTCAGTACCTTCTATCTTCCACAGTTTAAGTAGCCACTGTGGAAAATGGAAAGGCAAATAGACATCATTCTTAATCACAAGAAGTTTACATAAGAGTGAGGAAGGCAGAAACAGATAAACTGAAGGTAATTACAGAACAGGCCCTGAAAACAATGGAAAAATCAACACAAGAGCAGTGAGTTCACAAGGCACAGATTTGATGATCAATTCCAAATGAGAAATTTTAATCTACCTAAATATCCCCTTGCATCAACTTCTTCAAATATATCCATATTTTACTAAATGAAGAATATTCCTATTTAAAGACTCTTCTATTCTCAAATAAATATTAGTTAATATTATTTAAGGAGAATCCTTCTAATTATTTTGTTATTCAGGTTAATATATCTATAGACAATATAATAATCAACTCATATTTTATGATTAAGATGTACAATATAACTAAAGGGCTGGAAGTGTGCTTGCCTAGCATGCACAAAACCCTGGGTTTAATTCTTCAGTACCACATACAAAAAAGCAGGAAGCTTTTCAGAAAGCAGAGATCTGAAGATCATGGTTCAAAGAGAGCCTAAGCACTAAAGTCTATGAGGCTCTTATCTCCAATTAACCACCAGACCAAAAGTGGAATAGAGTCTAATATATTTACCATAGACTATATATTAGAAAAATATATGCTACATATAATTAGAATATATGCATATTAGATTAGATTCATGCATATTAGAATAGTGCTTGGTCTACATTATTATTATACCCATGACTTTAAGTTTAAATCACTTCATGTTTTATTTTAACAAAACAACATTTAATCATTGTATTCCTTTGCAAAGAGATACACTTTCACTTTTCTAAACAATTTGGTTTTGCAATTTTTTAGCCTTTCTCTCAGAAGAAGCTCACTTTATGGAAAAAAAAATCCCATAACCATCCCAAGTAAGTCCTGAAAAATATTTTTTCAGCTGAAAATAGTAATTTTTAAGATTATGATTTATTGTAGTATTTCCTAATGTTAAGGAAGCTCTATTATGTCTAACTAATATGATCAACTACACCTCCCCCCAAACTTCTATCTTTCTCAAAACATAAACTAGCACAGGAATCTCACAGAATGAAGCTTAATGAGCACAATAAAACCTAAAAAACTTTTTATCTTGCTTTGGTAATTTGTTTTTCCAGGTGCTATGGTAAACGAATAAATATACTTCCCATTAATTGTGCATATAAAATAAATGATACAATGCCTATTTCTCACCAGATTTATTTTACTTCAAATGGGAAAAATAAATTACTAAATCCAAGCCAGGAAGTGAACAGACTAATCCCAATACCAGATCTGAAACAATTAAATGTCTCCATTGTATAGGAACTCATATTTTGTTGATGAATAATGCTCATCTTTTCCAGGCTTTACTTATATTATGCCCTTGATTGCGGCTACCTTGACAGAAATAAATGACTTTAAACAAGGAGCCAATTAAATAACTATCTAGATACCAATAAACCACCAACCATAAATATCAAAGATGTTTCACAGAATTTTTTAAAAGATATAATTGACTATCATTCTTTCTAGCTCCTTTCCAAATACTGATTACCTCTTTCATATAAACAACTAAGATTATAATATATTACTTCTCATATTGGGGAAAATTAATAGAAATGTTGACTGTCTCCTTGTAGACAAAGTTAATCAGAGTGAGTGATGTTTGTGTAGAATCTCCATCCTCCAATCATCTTTTACATTCTTCCTTTATCCTGATGTATATCTCATTTTTTAAATTCACCTACCAAATTTTGATTGTATTCATTAGGCATAGGGTCTTGTTTTCCATATATTTTTATTATAATTAATAGAAGGGTTACATTACATTTGCCAGATGGAAGGTGCATTACTTCACATGCATTGATACCCTTTCCCATGTCTTGGTCCCCATTTCCCTCCCCCCCACCCCCACCCTCATCTTGTTTTCCCCCCTTCCCTATCCAATTTTAAATAACCAAATACGCATATATCCAATATATCAGATAAAGAAGTGAAATACTGTAACAATATGAGATAACCAAGGGACAGCAAAAGAGGTGAGAGATAACATAGTACATTAAGGACAACAATCACTCATTATATGGCTTTTGTTTCTAAATCCTAGAGGTCCTTTCATTTAGCGTCATACTGTATGGCCTTATGTATCTAGGTTTTGCTCTATTGCAAATCTCTGCTAGAAGAGTCCAAGGTTTCTACTGATTATGGCAAATGAGGGAAACCATTGAGCCTATGTTCCTTTGAGTCTGGATTACTGCACTTAATATGATTTTTTTCTAAGTCTTTCCATTTCCTTACAAATGGGGAGATGTCGTTCTTTCTGACAGCAACATAGAATTTCATTGTGTATAAATACCACATCTTGTTGATCCACTCATCAACTGAGGGACATCTGGGTTGGTTCCATATCTTTGCTATGGTAAATAGTGCTACAATGAGCATCATTGTGCTAGTGGATTTAGTATGCCCCTGTTTCTGGACGGTTGGGTAAATGCCAAGTAGTGAAATTGCTGGGTCATAGGGGAGCTCTATGTTTAGTCTTTTGAGGAACTGCCATACTGCTTTCCATAGTGGTTGAACGAGTTTGCACTCCCACCAACAGTGTAGTAGAGAGATCACATCCCCTCCAGCATCTGTTGTTATTAGTTTTCTTGATCCTGGCCATTCTAACTGGAGTGAGGTGGAATCTTAGAGTTGTTTTGATTTGAATTTCTTTTATGAGCAGAGATGTCGAGCATGTCTTCATGTGTCTACAGGCCATTTTTGTTTCTTCTTCGGAGAAGACTCTCTTTAAGTCTTTGGCCCATCTTTTAATGGGATGGTTGTTACTTTGGAGATTAGTTTTGGAGTGATTCAATTTTTTGAGCTGTTGATATATTTTAGATATGAGGCCTTTGTCCATTGTATGGTTAGTGAAGATCTTCTCCCATTCTGTAGGCTTCCTAATTAATTTACTAGCTATGTCCTTTTAGTCATAGGATCTTACGATGCTGCTATATTATTAAGAAATTGGAGTACATTAAAGTATTTTCTTCCTACAATGGTTATTTTCCCTGACACAGCAGGGATATCTGTGTTTATGGGCTCAAGGCTCAATCTTTATCTTGTTCCTACTACAAGTAGGATACATATTTCCTTATGCAATTCTTCTCTAATTCATTGAACAACTTAACTCATCCACACATTTTCAGAGGCACTAGAAGGAAAGAAAGAATTGTGGATGCATAACTTACATTAACCTCCTTAAAGTAATGAGAATGCCTCTTGAGTGTAATGGTGGACATAGGTTTAAATCCAGACCTCATCTTTAAATGTAGTTTAATGGGGGCTGTGGCATGTATTTCACAGAGACTAGTGTCTGAGATAAGCTTTTATGGCAGTTATAATCAGCCCATATTTAAATTCATTCCCTGGCACTGCCTTCCTGTTTTACGATGGACCTATATGAACAGTTATCTTGCTATTTTTTGAATATTCTGAGCATGTTCATGATTTAAAACTTTGAACTTGTTTTCCATGTGTTGATGCTTTCATCTTGCTAAACCCTGTTTTCCTTTTATTATTTTATTTATTTATTTATTTTTGCCAGTCCTGGGTTTAATCTCAGGGCCTGAGCACTGTCCTTGGATTTTTCTCAAGGCTAGAACTCTACCACTTGAGCCTCAGCACCACTTCCGGCTTTTTCTAAGTATGTGGTACCAAGGACTCGAACCCGGGTCTTTGTGCATGCTAGGCAAGCACTCTACCACTAGGCCAAACTCCCGCCCCCCCTGTTTTCCTTTTAATTACTCTACTTGAAAGATGTCTTTACTAACCACCATGCATAGAATCACAACTCTTTCTGGTTTTCAATTCCACAGCCTTCCTCTCTCTTTTTGGTAACTTTGGAATTGGAACTCAGGACCTTCCATTCCTTAGCTGGGCATTCTACCATTGAGCCATGCTTCCAGTCCTTTTTCTTTTTGTCAGTTATGGGTCTTGAACTGTGAGCCTGGGCACTGTCCCTGAGCTCTTCAGCTGAAAGCTAGTGCTCAACCACTTGAGCCACAGCGTCACACCCAGTTTTCTAATGGTTAATTGGAGATTAGAGGCTCACCAACTTTTGTGCCCAGGATAGCTTTGAACCATGATCCACAGATCTCAGCCTCCTGACAGGTGTGAGCCATTAACCTGGTTCCAGTCCTTTGTTACACCAATTATTTTTTTAGATAGGATCTTATTTCTTGCACAGATGTTAAATCTGGATTATGACCCTATTATTTCAGGTTTCCTCCTATAGCTGATAGTTCCAGGCTACCTTATTCTGATTTTTCTGTTGAGATGGACTCTCACAGACGTTTCTATCCAGGTTAACCCAGAACCATGATTCTCCCTGCCTCAGCCTCTCAGGAAGCTAGACTTATAGGCATGATCTCCTTAAGTCTGGCTTCCAATCTCTCTTTGCAAACTAAAATTATCTGTAATAAATCAAATATTTAAGAATAGTAGAGGTTAAGTGTAATTTATTCACCAGTATATTTTTTGAACTTACAAGGGTCTGGTATAAAGAAGTCACTTAAATGCTTGTTGAATGTTACTTTACCTACTTAATATTGGGGATCTTCTGTAGTATAAAGAAAGACAGAGGCCGGGAGTTTGACCTAGTGGTAGAGTGCTTGCCTAGCATGCACAAAGACCGGGGTTCAATTCCTCAGTACCACATACATAGAAAAAAGCCGGCAGTGGTGCTGAGGTTCAAGTGGTAGAGCTCTAGCCTTGAGAAACTCCAAGGACAGGGTTTATGCCCTGAGCTCAAGCCCAGGACTGGCAAAAAAAAAAAAAAAAAGAAAGGCAGATAACATCCTGTAATGGGGAAATGGGAGCAAGAACAGGTGAGAAGCATTGTGATGATGTTAGTCTTTGAGAACTGTGTCTTGAATCCATTCGGTTGCATCTCCATTTCTTTTTCTATAATGAAAGAAATGCTTCCTTAGTGGTAAAAATAAATGAGAAAATCTGGCAGAATTGATATGGCAATGGATACTATTCATAGAAAAATAAACTACCGCCATACCACCCTGAATGCACCCAATCTCGTCTGATCTCAGAAAAATAAACTTGAAGCCATGAGTGGTGGCTCACACCTGTAATCCTAGCTACTCAGGAAGCTGAGATCTGAGGATCAAGGTTCAATGTCAGCCCAGGCACTAAGGACCTTGAGATTCTTATCTCCAATTAATCACTAGAAAACCAGAAGTGATGCTATGGCTCAAGGGATAGGGAGATAGCCTTAAGCTGAAGAGCTCAGGGATCATCCCTGAGTTCAAGCCCCACAAACGACAAAAAAAAAACAACAAAAAAAAAACGATGTGTTCTTGGACACGGTGATTGTCTGCAAGAATCCTGTCGAGAACATGTGACCATGTCTGGAGGTAGTTTCCATTGTCTCAACTCAGCAGTGGGAAATATAACGTGGCATCAAGATGATTATCCTAAAGCACATCCCCCCAACAAAGAAATTCTTCACCTGAGATATAAAAATACCAAGGCTGAAAAACCTTAGAATCTAAAAAATACATAGAGCTGTTTAGATTTTCAAATGAAATCAAATAAAATTACACACTATGCAAAATTAATGATTGAAACTGTCAATATAAAATCATTTTTTTTGGCGGCGGGGGAGGGGGGAATCATGGGACTTGAACTCTGTCTGGGTGTTGTCCCTGAGCTCTTCAGCTCAAGGCTACTACCCTACCCTTGAGCCAAGCCCCACCTCCCATTTTCTAATGGTTACTTGGAGATAAGAGTCTCAGGTCCTTTTGTGCCTGGGCTGGCTTTGAACCTAGATCCTCACATCTCAGCCTCCTGAGTAGTTAGGATTACAGGTGAGACCCACCATGCCTGCCCAGCTTAAAATCCATTTTTTTATAAAGTCTTCTTCCTATGCTGGAACAAAGATCACTGTCCTGTGGACCAGTGAATTTCAAGTGATGGGTGGCATCACGCGTGAGCTTGGAGGCTGATAGCCACAGATGACAGGAGATTATCTTAGGTTGCCTGACACTCATTTTCCTGGAACATTTTCTGATAACACACATCCAGGATCTTGCATGGTTCATTGTGGTAAGGAGCATGCTCTGTTAAATTATTAAGGTGAAATATCCTTATGTCTTGAAAGACAATAAATCTACAAGATGCCTCTCCATTTTTCTGGCACCCAAGCATTGATGATGCAAGCAGGAAATCTATTGAAAATAATACAAGGAAACCTTTTAATCAACATTCATCCCTAATGTCTCAGCTACCAGGTCATTGTTTTCCCTTCTCTAGATGGAATCTGTATCTGTAGCCAACATAGGAAGCTCTGATTCTAAACAAGGTAAGCAGTAACTTTTACCACATGGCCCCTATCAGTTAAATGGTGCCAACTCTGCCTTAATTAAGATGTAGTGGCTTTCAGCTGTGTTTATGTTACAAAGCCTCCGTCTCCCATGCATGCACACACACACCCACACACACACACACCCCATGATAGTCCTGGAGAATGTACAGAATGTTTATATGGAATTAAAACTCATGTTTTGCCAGCATAATAATGATAACTTGATACTTTTGCATTGATTCTCTTTCTCTTGACCTAAATAAAATTAATTCCTTTATAATGTTAACGTCACCTTGTCTTGTAAGAGATATAGAAGATTAAAGAACTTTCTACTATGCCCTCTAAAATGTCCTGCTAATGAAATTAATAGAGCCCAGTGGTAGAGAATGAACATCAGGAACACACATCTAATCAGAGTATTTACGGAGGTAAGCAGAGTTGCGTGATGGGTGTGTGAAGGCAGGGATGGAGATAGGGCAGGGCAGGAAATCCTCTTCATCAAGCATTATACATCACTTTCCTCATTATTAACGTAGCAGAGTCACTCAAATTGTCCTAACTCAAATGCTTAGAGGACCATAAACTAAACCCACCCTGCCAGTAGGTTCAAAGTAAAATGATCACACCAGGAAACTTTGTAATGTCCTGTCTGGAGAATGTGGGCAGATAATGAGGATTTTTTTTTTAATGGCTTGTTGGCACTATGAAGAAGTTAAAGTACTTCTACAAGGTACAAAGGAAACAAATGATCAAGTGCTGGATGAAACTGAAGTAACAAGATTATTTATGTTAGCATTGACTCATTCTTTTCTAATCCTTAGGTAGTATTTCCTTTTGACTCCTTGAGTGGAAAAGCAGGAGTAAGCAGACGTGACCTTAAAATGTGAGCATTCACTGTGCTAGGGCTTTGGTCTTGGTAATAGTTTACTAAATAACTATTTGAAAATATCACTTTTTTATTCACTTAGTATATTGTAGACACTGACCAGGAAAATAATAAAAAGAAAGTAGTAAGGACATAGTTTCTGAGCCTTAGGAATTAAAAACAAAATTATATGACATTTGAAATATGATGTAAAAATCAATGTTAATAAAATCTTAAAATTACAAGCAATGGGTACACTAAATTGATTGGCAAATGACCATTTTTATACTTCCTGTGTCTGCTTTCACATTGTGAGATCAGAGTTAAATAGTTGTTACAGGGATTGTTAGCTGACAGAGTCTGGAATATTTCCAGGCTGTAACTTTGTGTAACAACTTTGCTGAACCCCAGCTTGCACAGATATCTTGTAAATCGAATACTTCACGTACCTAATTACAATTAGTGTTCACTACTATCCATTAAAATGCTACTGTATTATCCATGATTTTCAAGGTAAAAGAATGTAATCCAAAACATTCAATTATATAATTTTTCAATTTCACACAAGTAATAAGCTGATCTTTGGTTCAGAACTAGGCATTCTGATCATATATGCCTTGTATGCAGTATGCAAAACTTTCAAATACCATGCTATTCATACCAAAGTACTCAAGATATTTATTATTTCATTTTTCATAGCTGAACTAAACTTCTTGTTTGCCTTCTTTACATTGTTGGTAGAACTTAATTTAATTTTTGCAAAAGTCTCAATTCAAATTTTGCCAGCTTTTTTCTTTTTCTGTATTGATTCTCAGGCCATAATAGATTGACAAAAGTAATGGACCTAGCCCATTATATATCCTTTACCTCTAATACTCTGTAGTTCACACCTATCATAGCATGTGGATGAGCATATTGGCTCATATACAAATTAAATTTAGTTATCTTTTTCATAACTCTTCAGCTTGCATAGTATGTTATTACTTTAGCAAGAATGTTTCTTATGAATGGCATACAACATTAAAAGCAAGGAAACAGAGACATGGGGTGGTGAGATCAAATTAGAGTGTAGCCTAAATGCCTAAAGATTAAATTATTAGCTATGGTAGAATATTATTTGGTCTTTGTTGTTTAAGTACATGAACCCTGAAATGAAATCAAACACTTTCTTCTTAGAGGCTACTGGACATGGAGACATCTATGATCATGTTATTTTACATGAAATTTGATTTTTATGTATTAATAACTAAAACTGAAATATGAGGGTGAACTCTATATGTTGAAAATCTACCTAAAAAATTACTAGGGTTGGGTGTCAGTGGCTCACGTCTGTAATCCTAGCTACTTAAGAGGCTGAGATCTGAGGATCAGGATTCAAAGCCAGCTTGAACAGTACTATTTCTGGAGACTCTTATCTCCAATGAACCAGTCAAAACAACAAGAGCAAAACAGAAATGGAGCCATGGTTCAAAGGAGTAGAGTTATAGATTTGAACAAAAGAGGTTAGGTATAATGCCCAGGCCCTGAGTTCAAGCCCCACAACTGACAAAGAAAAGAAAGAAACACAGAGGGAACCCTGAGTTCAAGCCCCAAAACTGACAAAGAAGAGAAAGACAGAGGGGGGGGGAAGGGAGGAAGGGAAGAAGGAAAGAAGGAAGGAAGGCAAAGAAAGGAAGGCAAGGAAGAAAGAAAGAAAGAAAAAAAAAAAAAAGAAAGAAGATTCTTCCCTGAATTCATTCTTCCAGCCTAGTTTAATTATATGTGAGAAACCTGAGTTTGACTTGCCAGTGGTTGTTACAGGTGAACAGGGTTTCAGCTGAGTTGTCGCAGTTTTTATGTAATGCTTGTTAGATCTCTGGAGCATTCAGTATGATATGGATGACACAGTTTTCAGAAGTTTATTACCCAGGAAGAAATATCATGCAGAGTCTTGCTTACTTTTCTGTACTTGGTTTACGTTTTGCACTTTTCTCATTCATGAGAGGTCTTCTGAGGCTTACCATCAGATACCTGCCTTGAATTCTGAAATATTCCCTCTGGGTTTTTGAAACTCATTCCAGTGGATACATTTAAAGTTGAGTGGCTACATGTAAGCTGTAGCTTGCCCTTTAAAATAAGCTGGTTAGAACTGACAGCAGAAAATTAACCAAAAGTGCTACGTGCATTTAAAAAAATTCCTTTCAGTATCATTTGCAGTAGCAGAATATTAGAAAAACTCAAAACGCCTCTATTATGAAAATTGTTGGCTAAATGGTAATTGATTTGCACAAAATGCATTTGTAAATGGAATCATGCATATCCTCACTCACTGCTATGTATAATTGCAGAATGTGTTAAGTGAAAGAGCAGGATTCAGAATAGTGTTTATAATATAATCAAGTAGTGTATGTCTGCAGATACACATATTTGTGGATGTTCGTATATTGCCAGAAAGATACAATAGAAGGCTAATCTAAAAGCTAATAAAAATACTCACTTATATGTAGAGAAAGTAGACAGGGAGAGAAAGATAGGCTAGCAGCTAAAGTTCTCTGGGTGTTATTTAAATTTTTATTTTGGAGCTATATGATGTATAAAATAATTAAAACCAAAATAAAATAAAATAAAAAATAACTCCTAGGAAGCTAGAAGATACATTTTTTTCTTCTAAAAAATTAAGCTAAAATAAATAAATGTTAGTTGATTGGAAACAAATCTTAGTTGTAATATGGCAATGATATGCTAAGAACTTCAGAGAGTTTAACAGATGAGTCCACTTATTTTTATTGAGAAAAATTACCAGGAAGAAAATAGCTTTTTGTCTATATGCCAGGAGATTCTGAATCAGTTACCAAGTTTTTGATATTTGCCATGAACAAGATCTAATATTGAAAAATGTCTTTGTGTTTTCCAAGTATAAAGAGAAACTAAGCAGCATATGAAACGTAGGCCAAAATATTTGCCAAATGATTAAAGTAGAGAAGGGATTGATCATTGTTCTTTCTCAGTTGCCTTCCTTGATTTTATAGCCCTTGATTGTCAGGGTTACGCAATCTCTCCTGTTATCAGGTTTCACCAGTTTATAACAAGAAGATCACAGCAAGTTTCCTCTTCCTATGATGGCTCTTGTGTTCCTCCATGGCTGTCAAACACTAAGAGGTGGAGGTTCCTGTTCATGTCCAGATGTACTGATAAATATTGCTACTCTTCTGACGATGTAGAGACTTATTCTTCAAGGTCCAAAGTATTTTGTCTGACCTAGAGAAAGAATTGCTACTTGAAATACGTTGCAAATTTTTTTTGTCTTTTAAAATATTCAAACTGAAAAATGGTGCAAATATTTTCTAGGAATGAAACAAAAGACAAAGTCATTTTCCAAATTATAATAGCTGTAGAATGGTCAACTATTTAGGGAAGTTAAAACCATGCCAAAGGCAATTGTGTCAAAAACAAAGGTGGAGTATAAATTTATCTTCTACTAGGTTATAGCTTGGGCTAACTTGACTTCTTTGTTTTTGTTTCTCCAAACCACCAGAAACATTCCTAGGAGATTTTGGAATGAAATTGATATAAACATATTGAAATAAACATATATTCAATATGCCAGGTAACAAAGTCATACACAGTAACAACGTGAGAGTAACCATAAGCGCAAAACAGAGAAAAGAAATAACATAGTACATTAAGAACAACAATCACAATCACACAAGGTAAAGCTCTTGTTTTCATATATAGAGTCTGTGACAGTGTTTTTTAACCTTTAAATGTTTCAAATGCATCTCTACAAAAAGATTTCAAAACCTGAAAATACCAGGCATCTCTAAAATGTTTGCACATCTTACTATCAGAATGTATTAATATATGGAACAATAGATAAGATCGTATGTACCTTTGAGTCAGAAGTGATTTCTTGAACATCCACTTCTGCTTTGCAGTATAGTACAAGTAATGTGTATCAAGGAAAAATTAACTTTCAAGAATGCAATATTAGCACTTGATTCCTAAAGATTATCTGTATGTTATGGATGATATACTATGATCTTATGTGCAATTGTCCAAACACTCTCATGTGATGTTTTTACTTCTTGTACTAATTATCTTTCCTTGAATGTGGGGTTTGGAGGGGGGGGGGCTTCCAGAGCTTATCATTTCCCATGAATCTCCTAAACCACTCATAATCCTAGGGATTTACCCATAAGAGCTAAATGGCAATTTGATAACTATTCTACACCTCTTATCATCTGAAGGAAATGAGCTAAGATATCAACAAAACACATTCCAAGAGCCCTTGATTCAGTGGAATAGCCCTGTCTAATACTTTGCTTTAGTTTTCAACAGAAGAGACAGACCTAATATGTTACATGCAGGAAAAAAAAAGTCTGCTAAAGGAATTTGAATATTGAAACCTTATTAAATAAAAAGATAAAAAATAAAGATTAAAAACTGAGCAAGGGAAGGGATGACATTGTCCAGAAAGAAACATACATTCTAACTCAACTGCAACCCATCGAAGCATCACCTTTATCATAACAAAATGAATAAATAAATTAATGAAACAATGAATAGGGGAAACATAATAAAATATAGATAGGACCCAGAAAGAGGTCAATTGTTCGGTGCCAAGCTGTAGAAATACAATCAGTGACAAGGTTGTTACCTCTCATAGCCACAGCATGAGAGGAATCTCTGGGACTCACACTGAAAGGTTAAAGCACTTGAGCTTAAACCAAAAGAAAGGGAGGGAGTAGAAAGGAAAAAGGAAATGGGGTGTGAAGGAGGAAGAGGAAGGAAGGGAAGGGAAGAAAGGAAGGACAGAGGAGGGAAGGAGGCCAGAAGGCAGGAAGGCAGTAAAGGGAATGAAAATGAGAGACATTTCCAAAATGTATTTTTTAAATGATATACATACAAGACATACTTGGCCCTAGTTACATGTTTTTAAATATATTTCAAGGGAGGAGGAAAGTTTATAATATGCTGCTAAAGCTATATAAAATAAATATTAGTATTTTTAAATGAAGATTGCAAGAATAGTAAATATACTTTTGCAGGTTACAGATTTCCTCTTCAGTTTACCAACTGAGCAAAATTCTTCAGGGAAAGTTGGGGTTTCTTTGTAATGTACTTTCTTTTGTTTTGAAGTTTCTGACTAATTGGGATTATCTAAAACTAAAAACAACCCAAGTGTCTAACTTCAAGGAACTTTTCTTGTCAACTAAAGGAGCCCCTTTGTAATCTCTAAGTGGCCCTGGAATCTCCCTGCCTAGAGGGGATTATATTTCAATGGGAAGCAGTTAACCTCATCTCATTGCATTGTATCCGAATCTACAACTAAATTAGATCTGGTTGAACCTGGGGGGGGGGGGTAAATGGATGCTACTCACGAACAAAAGAACAAAAACCGCCCATTTCCTGATACTTATTTTGTTAGTCTTTCTAAGGAATTATACTACTTGCTCTTGCTACAGATTTTTCAAGTAGAATACAGGAAAGAGAAAAACAGGAGAAAATGAGGGACAGTTTATACTGTTTAAAGAAAGTGTACTCATTACTTTACATATGTAACTGTAACCTCTTTGTGCATCACCTCCATAATAATAATAAAAAAGAATGCAGATAATATTACATTGCATATGCCACAGAACTGAGAAAAACATAGGAAGGGTAAGTTGAAGTTTGAGGGGAGGGGGATGTTGAAAGAATGGTACAAATCAAGGTTCCTTATACCCATAAATTGCTTTTGCAAATGGTAAAAAAAAAAAAAACCAATACATAACCTAAAAATTAAGAAAAGTAAGGGAGAGGGTAAGATGGGAATGGGGGATGAAAATGTTAAAATGGGTGAGATTAACCAAGAGGCACTGTGTTCATAAACAGTTCGGTTGAATGGCATCTCTTTTGTACAATAAGAAAATTTTAAAACATTTTAAAAGAATAAAAGCAATGTATTTTTTTAATAAAAGTAATTTATACTAGAACAAAACAAAATAACTGGGGAATGTACTTGGGCTTGATCGAGCAAAGAGGGAAAAGTACAGTTTTCCACTGAGCTGAGTTTATCTACAGGATTTCCAGAATTGTAGATTTAACATAATTTCAACACCTGGAAGCAATGATAATTGGTTGAACAACTAAAATATGGTCTCGGATGATCTTTGCTAAATCTGAAACTGAAAACCTAGGAACTTTTCAAGATATATCAATAATGGAAGACAAAAATATTGGGAGGTAAAATGCTTTGGAGTGAATTTAATACATGTGGTTGACTTTTTCCCACCTCACTTTGACCCAGAGAAGACTAAGAAGGCAAAGCATCCATCACTGTCTTAGTAATACACTGCTGAGGGCAGAACTATCACATCAGTTCTTTCCTAATGGAGGGTGCTCTGAGCTGTGGGAGAGAAGAAGACCTTGCGACTGAAATGACTCCTTGATCTCAATGGATAAGGAAAGTTCCGGGGTTTCAGAATTCAAGTAGTCACAGCCAATCACCAAAAGCATGATGGATGTGATTACTATAATTGGCATCTGGTACTAGCTGGTAATCATAGGGTTCTGGGGTGATCTGTAAGAACACTGGCCAGTGCCTAGGGGAAAGCCAGAGGGAGAGCCCATTAATATTCTACTTGATTTGTATCTGGAGAAGTAGAGGTCAGGTGAACAAAAACCTACCTCGGATACAATCATACTGCCATCCTCCCTTTAACTTCCTGAGGTCTTTTAAGACAGGCCGGGGGGGGGGGGGGGGGGGGGGGGGGGGGGGCGGGGGAGAGGGGGAGGGCTCATTCCTAGTAGTAATTCAAAAGTGTTCTTTGAATCCTCTTGTCAAAAGTTATTAAGCATAACTTCTGAAAGACAGACACCAGGTCTTTGTGGCTAAAAATAGAATAGTTTTATTATGCTTAAGACTGACTCCCAGCAAGTTAGTTATCTGAACATCTCTGTGAAATGATGATAGCCACATGTGAACAGCAATTAATACTGATAGAATGCTAAAGTAATGGAGTCCAGCTACAGGTTATAGGTCCCAACCTCTAGTATATCAGAATATAAACTCAAGGCAAAGTATCTCTTGTTCTACATTAACTACAGGAATTGAGCCCAATCTTTGTTAACATCATAAAGAGACAATGAAATTTCTTTAATTATGCAGCTTAAAGGTTCAAGAAATTGAGGGCTAGATTAATTAACTTGGCATCAGATAATGTACCCTATAAGATCCATCTGTGTTTTTCTCCAAATTTTTTTAAAGACTCACAGATGATTAGATACTTACTATTATTGCTTCTTGAACAAATAGTGTCTCAATTGGTGTTCACCCTGATTTGTTTATCAATGGTATTTTCTACATTTGCTTTTAACTAAATTTTGAGGTAAAGTATCCCACTGGCTACAGATCTTTCAAGAGTAATGATAGAAAAATGCTGTGTGATTAGAGAATGTTGATTAAAAGCTACAACTCAGCATAGGGATATTTCCCCAGTTACTGGTTTAAAAGCTGACTAGATACACAGCACAAGTACCTATATGAAAAATAATCTAAAAGGATGAGAGCACAGTTAAAATTAAGCATGAAACCCTGACTTCAAGTTTGAGTATCATCAAATGAAAAATGAATGACTTAATGAATTAATTAATTAAAATATGCTTACAGTAGTCTGTGGTAAGTAATAGTGGCTTATTATAAGATATTAGCCTTATTGCTCTTCTTTGAGTGTGAGTGTGTGTGCCTTGAAGAGACTGGTGGTGGTATAGTGACAAAAGAAAAGTCTCCTAATGGCTCACTGCCAAGTCCTGCTTTTCCTAAGCCCTGAGCAATATATTATTCATATTGAGGCCTCAGGCTCATACAGAGTTTTTAAATTCTATGTTTATACAGTCTCCTGGAAGGGGGATTCTTATCCTGGCAGAGCGGTTTTTGAGATGCGCCTTTCACTGTTTACTCAACTGTTTGCAGAACACCTTCCAGAGATAGGTCTATATATCACACAGATAGATCAGAGCACTGTTTCTAGGTTTAAAGAGCATTACCTCAAGAAATACATTAAGAATTATGCTCTCTTTTGTGTGGAAGAGAGATACAATAAATTGCCTGTTTATTTTGAAGGAGATTTCACCACATGTTCTTACCTGCTGGGCTGTCCAACATCTACTAAGGTGATAGGTTTTTGAACCTTCCCATAATTAATCTCCTATCATCTGGAGCATAGAAGTGTCTTCACTGAGGTTTTCTGCTTTTCTGGCCAAATTAACATGATGTAGTTGATAAAATACATAAATATGATACTTAATGAAATGTATAGATAATTCAGGCTTCTTCAGAGAATGTTATAACAGAGAATGAGATAGTTGGAAAAGCTCTAATGCAAAATTGAATGTGTACTGATACCATTTCTAAGTGAAACCAAGTGTTTCTGATCATCTATGTTGATTGGGAAAGAATATACATTAAATACATTCCTGCATGCCATGTTGCTAAGATCATGTTCATCCTCCGCCAACTCACATCCATCAGCCTACTAAAGTTATTTGTAATTACTCTATAGGCCCCACCTATTTCCTGCAAAGGGCAGATTGAAAAAGACAATGGGACTGGAATAGACACCATTATTCTTCATTTTTCAGATTGCTGATAGGAGTCTATCATTCCGTCTGACATATGTTCTATTTTTCCTCCTGACACAGAGGAAGTAATCACAAGCAGATCAAAAACCCATTGTGAGCTCTGCTCAGTGTAGTCATTAGCTTCTCTTTACTGTAACAAAATATTTGAGTTAGACTACATGATGAAGCAAAGAGTTTTGCTTAGTTATAGCTTTGGGGATTCAAGAACATGGCATTGGCTCACTTCTGGTGAGGGCCCTAAGTTGTGTCACATCATGGTACACTGTAGTGGGCATACATGGAGGAAATGGAATTTTTTAAAAATCCAGAACAAAGCTAGGTGTGATGTCTCACACCTGCAATCCTAGCTACTCAGGAGGCTGAGATCTGAGGATCATGGTTCAAAGCCAGCCTGGACATAAAACGACCTGAGACTCTTATCTCCAATTAACCTCCAGAAAATGGGAAGTGGGGCTTGGCTCAAGGGTAGGGTGGTATCCTTGTGCTGAAGACCTCAGGGACAGTGCCAAGGCCAAGTTCAAGCCCTATGACCCACAAAAAAAAAATGCAGAACAAGTAGATGATGTCAAGCTTAGGATCTTAATATTTCTTTTCCAAGACAAATACCAGAGCTACTTAAACAGCTTATGAGGACATATCCCCAATGACTTAAAGTCCTCCCACTCCTTAAGGAACTCATCTCTCATCAATGGTACCTAGAAGACTAAGTTCCCAGGCCCTGAGTAAGGAAATGCACATGGGAACACTGTAGTCTAATTTCAAGTCAGTCATTATTATACAGTTGGGAACTTTGAAGAAGACTACTGGGTAGAGGCCTAGATACACATTAGTCCTATATTAATCCATATTTTAATCAACTTGCCCATTTGCTCTCATTTTACTTGAGGAATATTAGAGTGGAGGGGCTTATGTGTGGTGGGATAGGCAGTATCTGATAATTTACTACCTATTACTTTTTATGTGAATCTAAAGGTGTTCCAAAATTATATGTAAGAAAGATTCCATAGAGGCAAAATGTTAAGCTACCTGCATATTCTCGTGTCATATGTGGAAGTCTCAAGTTTTTCTAAACTAGGGATCAGATCTGATGTAGCTGAGCCTTCAACAATCTCTGAAGATAAGATATACCAATGAGCAGTTCACAAAATTGTGGGATTTTTCTTCTTTCTTAAAAGAGTCAAAGAAGCAGGAAATGGGATGTCATGCCTATAATCCTCACTACCCAGGAGGCTGAGATCTGAGAATCACGGTTCAAAGCCAGCTTGGACAGAAATGTCCCAGTAAGATTCATTTCCAATTAACCACTCAAAAATCAGAAGTGATGCTGTGGCTCAAAGTGGTAAACCTCTGGCCTTGAGCATGAAGAGGCTCAGGGATAGCACCTAGGCCCTGAGTTTAAGCCCCACAACTGACAAAAAGAAGAAGAAGAAGAAGAAGAAGAAGAAGAAGAAGAAGAAGAAGAAGAAGAAGAAGAAGAGGAAGAAGAAGAAGAGGAAGAAGAAGAGGAAGAAGAAGAAAAGAGTTTCTTTTAGGCTATCTAGGAGGCACTTTGACTTTCAATTACTTTTTTTTTTTTCCAGTCCTGGGCTTGAACTCAGGGCCTAAGCACTGTCCTTGGACTTTCTCAAGGATAGAGCTCTACCACCTGAGCCACAGTACCACTTCCGGCTTTTTTCTGTGTACATGGTATGGAGGAATTGAACCCGGGCCTTCGTGCATGCTAGGCAAGCACTCTACCACTAGACCAAACTACTGGCCCCTTCAATTACTTTTTAAATACCATCAACTTTTCATTAGGAAGGCACTGAATACTATTTAACATTTATTTTATTTTATTTTTTTCCAGAGCTTGTTCTTGCCAGGCAAATGTTCTTCCATTGAGCTACATCCCCAACCCCTGACTTAATATTTTAAAGAGTTCCAGGTCACAGTGTCAGCTCCTGAGTCTGCACTGTGTCCCTGGCCAGTCAGTTCACCATCTAGTTCCCCAATACATTCACCTTTTTATATGAGACTGTCTCTGTGTGGTGGACTCTGGTGGGACGTGGAATCCCCACCTGGAGGGATGTGGAATCCCCTCCTCTTGACCCCATAACATTTTTGGTTCATTGGCCGGGAAGAGTCCTTAACCACAGGGTGACGCGTGGGTTCAAGTCCCACTGGTGGATGTGGAATCCCATTGATGGCGTCAGACCCAAGAGAGTCTCTGATTATCCTCCAGGAATTCTTAACCATCTTTTTGGGGGAAATCGCCACAGTGAAAAGTAAAGGCCTCCGGAGGTAAGTAGAAGTCGGTTAACCGCTCTGTATTTCTGTACTTATATCTGGAAAGTGCACTGTGGGCCTAAAACAGAGAGGAAAAAGCTGAACGCAGCAAGCTCTCTAAGGCCGGGGTGGTCAAGGGACACCTTGACCCTCTTGTGGAGGTTCCTATCCGGAGGAACGTGGAATCCCCTTCCTGGAATTAGGTCCCAAGGGGAAGGGATGTGGAATCCCCTCCCCAGGACTGAGGTGATACTGTGTCTTGTCAGAAACGAAAAACTCTTGCCCCCTTGATAGCAGGTTTTGCAGGTAGGATGGCCTTGGCCAGCCAGCTGTCAGAGAACGGAAGTCTCCATGGGGAGGCGCCCCCTGAGAGTTTTCAGGGCCCCAGGTGTCTTCCTCACTGTGACTGCTGCCAGGCATGTCATCAAAATTTGGGGGTACTTAAAGGTCTCTGCTTCTGTCTTGTTTTGTGAGGTGTTTTTTGTGTTGTCTGGTTTTGTTTTTGAAATTGGTATCAGTCCTAAATATGGATCCTTGTGATTTTTGTGCACATATGTCTTTGTTATTTATTTGAATGTTTTTGGGTCTCAGGCCTGGTGTGGCCGCTCCCGCGTGGCTGCAGTAGTAAATCTAAGTTTAAACTGCAAGAAAAGTGTTAGGTTTAAAAGTTTCCAATCTCTCAAAGGATTACTGCATTGTATTAGAGAGGAACTGGTAAAAAGTATTTTTCTAAAGATCCTGAAATCTGCATTTTAAAAATCTGGGTATTGTAATGCATAGAGCTGTTTACATTGTAAACACTGTATCCTGTTTAGCCAGAGACATTAGGGAATTTGGAATTTATTCCCTTAAGTTAAAGTTTAGAGACATGTATTAGAGATTTAAATGTGAATTTGTTTATCAATGTCAGAAACTTTGTCTTTTAAAACTGTTTAGGTAATCAAATGCCAAGAGAAAGGACGGGAAAACTTAGGATAGTCCTGTGTGACCATCTTTGGGGTGAGAGGTGAACTGGCAAAGATGCAGCTCTGGGTTCTCATGGTGGAAAAGGCCCTAAGGGAGGGTCTATGCTGTTGAAAGAAAATAAGCCAGCATGAAGGCTGTTCACTAAACTTGGTCAGATGGACTAAGTGGATCATCTTCGACCTTTTTCCTTGCAGACTGACACTGAAAATCTGATGGTAAAATGTGGGTAATGTGATTAGTATTTTAAAGGAATGTTTAAAAGTTTATCTCCATATGATTTGGTTTCATGCTACTGGATTGCAATTGGACGTATTTTAGAAAAAGAAGGAAACTAAGTCCAGACTTAGACTTTTGGTGCACTGATGATATTTGTCGTTCTTGCATTAAGGAAAAACTTATTTGAGTTTAAACTGTTGTTGGAGTTCTAGGCAGTAATCTAAACTGCAGGGAAAAAAAAGCCTCTTCTAAAAGGCAAAAGGAGTGCCTTGAGCCCTAGGAGGCCTGGAGGCAAAAGGAATTCTTTGAGCCCTTAAAGGTTTTTCAAATGCAAATAAAAACTAAAGTGTTAAGTGTTTAAGCAAATATCAGTAAAAGTTTTAAAGAACAGTAGAAATGGGTTTCTGAACAAAATTTGAAAGTGAAGTTGTCCTAAATGTTTATTTGAAGAAAGAGAAAAATGGAAAATTAGGACTACCAAAATGATTGCTTAATTGCTATTTCAGCTTGCTCTTGTAAGTTACTTTATAGCAATTTCCCATAGGCTCATGGAGAAGGACAGCAATCCTTATTCAGATGTAACTTTGGCTCTTACCAAGTTCCAGGTAAGATCATGCTTAGAGACTATTTCTGTGTTGACCACTTGTTGCTTTAATTGGAGTATCGTGGCCTTTTGTAGGACTCATTGATCTGAAAGCTGCAGTTTTGAGCCAACCCTGGGCAAAGCAAAGTCCCTGTGAGACTGTGGTGTCTAATCTGCCAGCAGAATGCTGGGGCAGAGTTGCTTTGGAGCTCGAAGTGGCAGAGTGCTAGCCTTGAGCTGGAGAGCTGAGAGACAGCGCCCAGACCCTGAGTTCAAGTCCAGCAACCAACAAAGTGAAATGCCAATGGGATGTTTATCCCTGTGTGGACACTACTGGGACGAAAGCAATGAAGTATCCAGATGCAGTAAGCCACTGCTTGGATGGCAGAGGTGGAGTCACTTGTGCTTGGCCATTCAAAATTAATCAGAGCCGGGAGGTCATAGAATAGTTTGTAAGCATGCCTTACTAATGCCCGTGCCTTTCATAACTGGGCAGGAACTTGTCAATCATCTGTGATAGTGGGTAGTTTAAAGTCCTAACTGAGTGAAGTTTGATTTGACACCAGCCACAAATTTGGGAAAGTTTGTGGATCTGAGGCTTGTGTCCCTATAGATCTGCATATAGGCCTACATAGGTAACTGAGGCATTGTTGGGGTCGCAGAGATTAAGTTCCCCAGACAATCAAGAAAATGCCTTTGCAAATGGGTGCTAAGTAAGCTACACTATTGTAGTTAAAGAAAATTTGTGCAATTGTTAAATGTTTTATATGAACTCCAGTTTGGAGTAAAATATTGCTCCTGAAATGTAATGCTGACAACCCCTTGATAAAATAGTCTAAGCTTTTTAGGATCCCCAGCTAAGGATAGAGACAACGCCCCTGAGTCAGCTTGAGGAAGTTACAGAAGCTGAATCTCGGCCCATCAATCCCCTTCAGATGAAGGGACCAGAGTCATTTTTGGAAAGTGAGACAGGATACAATTAAAGACATGGGAAAGAGTAGTAACAGATGTGCAAGAGTGGAGACTGAACTTGTGGGGAATGGCTACAGGTTCAAGTCTTCTATGCCTACCTAGAAAATCCTAGCCTCATTTAAAGGAAATCTGGTTACTAAAAGTTGTCACCCTGGTATTCCTTTGGAAAAACTAATGGGGTGCCAGCCTGAAAAAAACGAGTGTGCTCAGGTAAAGCAACCAGGAAAGCATTGGGAAAAATCACCTTAGGTTGAATTTGCAGGCGACCCAGCAGGAGGTGTGACATTCCATTGGAGCTGCTGAGCTATCCTGCCTGATTCCACCACCACCCCACAGCTGCTTCCTGGGAGGACTGGAACTAAACCCTTGGTGATGGGACATTTTATCTTTGCTAAGTTTAAAATCCCCTAGATTTTTGCAGCCATTATGGTGACTCTGGATGGGTGAAGGGAATTTTCCATCCAGTGCTGAACAGCCTAGACGTGAGAGGTGCTAAACGTGAATGAGGGCTATAGTCAGGTAAAGAAGAGAGAAAAAGTTCAGTAAATAAAACCTTTGGAAAGGAATTGAGGAAACAGATGAACAGTTTATGGATAAGGGAGGATCTGAAAAGAATTGTCTTATGTTTGTTCTACAAAAACGGAGAAAGACAAATCCTAGAGAGTTCCTATATGTAGTAGATGGTATGAGCATTATCTTAAGAATGGAGATTACAAGTAGAATTGGTAGGTATGTAATTGAGTTAGCCATGATGCAAGCTGGGTCAGGATTGGTACACTAATGTGAAACTATTGTTTGTGCCCACCTGAGGGATTGTTAAGCATGCTTCCTAGTTGTGAGAACTTTTTCTTGGGTGCAGAACTGGGAGGGCACGCTATATGTCCCTCCAAACCAAAGAATGCTGTGTGTCTGAGTCTGATAACAATTGTTGGCCCCCCAAGTCATGTGTTATCTCAGCTGGCATTGTTAACCATGATTCAACCCAGTCTTTACAGGCCTTACAAGCTGATCTGGGGACGTGTTCATCGTCTGGTTTCCAGTGCCCTGGCACTCAAGTGAACCTATGCTGTGATTCCCAGCACTCCAACCTCTGTGAACGTAGCAGGAACGAGCTACTGGGTTCATCACTCCTAGGTGAAGACAGCGTGTGAGGATCCTGGACTTTCAGACTCCCATAGAACTCACTGAGGTCCCTAGCTGAAGTTGTCCTCCAGAACAGAAGAGGACTAGATATATTGTTCCTAGAGGACTGAGTGTTGCCCAGGGAGGAGAATGTTGCTTTGGGTGAACGACACTGGAGTAATAAAAGATAGCCTGCAGCTGTAAAGAGGCGACTAGATGAGACAGAAAGGGAGAGACAGGGGTCCCAAGGATGGTATGAGAGATTGTACAACTGGTCCCCCTGGGCAACTTCTCTAATCTCAGCCATTATTGGTCCACTGGTGATTATTTTAATGTTACTGTTTATGGGCCCATATGTAATTAATGAAATGATGTCCTTAGTAAAAAAAGGATCAGAGTTGTAAAACTGATGACCCTACACACCCGGTATAACCCCATTTGTACTAAAGTAAACTAGTCAAGGATTTGACTAGGCTAAAAGAAAAGCAGGGAGTGGTAAGGGGAGCAAGGAGTGTTAAG
Organism: Megascapheus bottae; assembly: GCF_031878675.1. Taxonomy (NCBI): domain Eukaryota; kingdom Metazoa; phylum Chordata; class Mammalia; order Rodentia; family Geomyidae; genus Megascapheus; species Megascapheus bottae. The sequence goes on along the minus strand of NC_143528.1, from coordinate 25,739,544 downwards.
GGGAGGAGGGACTGGTGCCATCCGGAATGCCTAAGAGTTCCCCACCCCATTGTGGAAGGTCGACAATGGTACAGTCCAGCCACCTTTGCCCTTCTAGGGAGGGGCAACCTTGACCTTCTCCCCACCCCCATGAGGAGGGATATCCGCTTGGGTGGGGGTGAGCCTGCTTTGTGTGGAGACCTTCCCAATTTGCGTGCCAACTCCAACTAAGGTGACAGGTAAATTCAAACACTGGGCTGTAACCCTATTGGCTACCTGCGTGCTGCCGGAGCTGGCTCTGGTTACTCTGTGTATGTAACTATCCCACTGGCCACCTGTGTGGCCAAGTGCGACCACATGGGTTTTGCCCTTAAAAACCTTGCGTGAGGGCCAGGAGTTTGGCCTAGTGGTAGAGTGCTTGCCTAGCATGCACAAAGACCCGGGTTCGATTCCTTGGTACCACATACATAGAAAAAAGCCAGAAGTGGTGCTGTGGCTCAAGTGGTAAAGCTCTAGCCTTGAGAAAACCCAAGGACAGTGCTCATTCCCCTGAGCCCAAGCCCAGGACTGGCAAAAAAAAAAAAAAAAAAAAAACCCTGCGTGAGAGCCACTCGGGGTCACAGTGTCAGCTCCCGTGTCTGCACTGTGTCCCTGGCAGGTCAGTTCACCATCTACTTCCCCAATAAATTCACCATTTTATATGAAAAAAAAGATTTAATACCATTGATTTTTCTATGCCTAGTTCTCATGCTTTTTGGACTCACCAGTGAAAGCATTTTCTTATATAATAAATTCCTGGGTGAAAGAGTAGCAGTTGGGCTGCTTCCTTGAGCCAAGGACTGTGTATGTTATTTGTGATTGTGTTCTCATTGCCAGATGAGAATCTGTCTGCCTCAACGTTGTGTGCTTTTCCGTCTGAGAAGTGAAACTTAGCTTGAGATAGAATTAAAAATATTATTACTATCATTATTTTGCCATTCCTGGGGTCTGAACTCAGGCTCTGGGCACTGATCTTGAGCTATTTCAAGGCTAGAGCTCAGCTACATGAACCACAGCAACACTTCTGGATTTTTCTGTGTATGTGGTACCCAGGAATACAACCAAGGGCTTCGGGCATGCTAGGCAAGCACTCTACCTCTAGACCACACACACTCCTGGCCCCGAATTTATAATTTATTTTGATGAAAGTAAAACAATAAAGGAAATACTTAGAGACAGATCTGACACAATCTTTGGGAGAGCAATGGTAGTTCACTACAAGGTCTGTAACTGATAAGGAATTCTCAGTTAGGAAAGGATAGTTAAGCATTTGGACCTGAATCTTGTCAGTCTCTTAGTTTAAAAGCTGTTTGGTTATCCACACTTTTCAGATCATATTATCATTGAGAAGGATTTGGGAGACTGAGTTTCACTTCTTTACATAGTTAATCACTTTAAAGCTAATTAATACACAGTAATGAGGTTGATTTTTCAGTTTTGTGTAATGGAGAGAGTCCTTTCTCCCTTAAAAGAAAGATACTTGCACATAGGTGGTCTTTTTTTCTACCTTGCCTTTTGAGAAAGTTAACATCATTTCAAAGAATTTCCAAGGCTCACAAATTCAAAGCCAACATCACTATAATTTTAAATGACAGCACTATACTAAACCTTGCTAGGGTGTTAATCAAGGATTAAGCAGAGATTTTTTTTTAATGAATCTCATTGTAAATAGATATTTCTGAATACATGAAGTAAAAGGGCATTTCTAATAATGAAAGCACTTTTTTTTTCTTCAGAAAAGGCACAAAAATCATGGGGCCCAAAACATTTACAATATAGCCCTTCCCTGTGGGAGTCTAACATTCTCAGTGACCTTTTTGCCTCAATACAAAAATAGACAATGTTATCATTGCTAGGGCCTGCATAGATATTTTTAGATATAAAACGTCATGACCCCAAAGTTAATAAAAAAAAAAAGGAAACACAAAGAGATTAAAGTGGGAAATATCTTTGTAGAAATTCCTTTAGAGTGATATCCTGCCTGCATTCTCCATGAAGAATTCTCACAGAAATCAATAGGAGATTAAAATAAATATCAATGGCAGGATACAGTCTAAAAGATGAATGCAAAGCCCACACTTGACAGGTTAATTGTTTGTTGGGAGAACTAGACTTGGGGGAAGCATTTTTAAGATGGAAACCCAACATTTTGGCTGCAGACAAATGATTGTACAAAATGTTGCACAGCATGAACTTGTCTGTAGGTCTTTGCCTATCTTTGGTTCCATTAAGTCGTTGGCTGAAGGGTAAGGAAGTTTCCTATAGAATAAGCATCATATACATTTATGTTACATATTTATTAAGGCAAAGAACTGTATAGGAAAATGTATTTGTTCTGCTTAAAGCATACTTAGGAATGAACCATTGCACAAATTCTTGTACATTTGAAACTACAAGTGAACTACATGTATTTAACGGATTTAGGTCAGGTATGACTTAGGTCATGTCGACTGGAAAGCAAAAGTTGTTTCCATATCAAAATATTCAGCAGTTTGAAAGTGTTTACTTTGTCCTTTGGTACCTTTAGAATCCAGCCTCACCAAACACCATCATTTAAGCTATTTGATCACGCAGTCTGTATTTATTCCTCTCTTCTAACTGAATTATGGCCTTTAGAAGGCAAAGAAAATATAAACATAGAGATTACCTTGTATCCACTCTGCTTTTATTTCAACTATGATCAACCATATGAACATAAACCAAATTCATTTCTACCCACTCCTTGCCTGACAACATCACTAAATATGTTGAGAAATAAAATTCCTCAAGGGAGAAACTCAAACTTAAGATTAATAGGAATGAATTTGAGGTTTCTTTTGAATCAAATGTTACAGTAGATAGAAGTGTACATGTACTGTACCTGTGGGCAAAATTATAAATTATTTATAAGAAGTATAAATTATTTTTGTATAAAATTCAAACTTTACATTTATTATTATTTTTTAAGACCAATTGCTTTATTTTTTCAAATTTAATTCTGGCAAGGTGATGTACAGAAGAGTTATAGTTACATTTGTCAGGTAAAGACTACATTTCTTGTCAAACACTTCATTTTTCTTCCACTTTCCATTCCTATGTTGTGAAATTCATTCTAACACAATGTCCTGTGAGTACAGTGATACTGTTGTATTGGTTCATCCTTTGTCCTTTATCTTACCATTTTGTTGCTCTCCTTCCCTTCCCCAATTCAGATAAATGTATATACAAATGTATGTACAAAATAAAGTTCAGTGACTACATTTATTATTATGTGCTGCCATTCGACCATGGAACTCTTATGCAGCCTTAGACACCTGGACCTTTTCTTGTGTTTTTAGAGATAACCAGGCCTTTTTTTGGAATGGAAATATAGTACAAAAGAATAAAGAGAATAAACATTTAAGGGTTTAGCTTATAACTCTACTTAACAGGTCAGTTACCTGGATTCTCTCTCCTTTCCTTGTGATGAGCTATTTGACACATGTGAGAAAAGTCAAATGATTCTAAAAATGCCTGTGATACTTATGGGTAGAAAATCAGGGCACATCGTGAGTGGTGCTATAATCATCACTGGAGATTTGAATAAAGCTTTGATAAATATATGTATATGCATATATATATATATATAAATTTTCCCTTGGGTAGTGAAGAACACTGACAGAAAGATGACCTAAAAAAGTGTACTTAGAAATGGTAAAAGATGGGGCTGCGTCTGGGTACAGTGGCTCATGCCTGTAATCCTAGCTCCTCAGTAGGCTGAGATCTGAGGATTGTGGTTCAAAGACAGCCCAGGCACTAAAGTCGGTGAGACTCTTATCTCCAATTAACCACTAGAAAACCAGAAGTGGCACTGTGGCTCCAGGGGTAGGACGGTAGCCTTGAGCTGAAGAGCAAAAAAAAAAGGTGGGGCCAGGAGTTTGGCCTAGTGGGAGAATGCTTGCCTAGCCCTACACGAAGACCCAGGTTCGATTCCTCGGTTCCACATACACAGAAAAAGCAGGAAATGGTGCTGTGGCCCAAATGGTAGAGCTCTAGCCTTGAGAAAGCCCAAGGATAGCACTCAAGATCTGAGTTCAAGCCCCAGGACTGGCCAAAAAAAAAAGGTGGTAAAAGATGGAAATTATGTAAACAATACTCCACAAAATAGAACATATTTATTTGAAAGAGAGAGGGGAAAAGGACAAGCCAATTAACTTCCTGTAACAAGATTGGTGGGTTTTCAGTATTTAACGATCAACAGGAAAATACTGATGAATGACTACTTTAATAAAGGTATTTCTGTATGGAGGTACAACAAGCATTGGATGAAAATAAAATGTTACGGTTGCAATAAGAATGAATAGTTAAATGAAAGAAAAAAACTTTTCCCATCTGCTGGGATTCAAACTCTTGAACAATAAAAGCAGCGAAAAGTAAAAAATTAAAACAAATAGAGGAAATATGATAGGGCCTCTGAGTAACTTTAAAGACTGAGTGCAGATTGAATTTGTTATCAGGGTAGCTGTTAAGAGAGGTTCAAAATAAACTGATATGCTTCTCAATTTACCTCTAGTTGAAAATGGTCTGAACAAAAGCATTTTTTTTTCTTTTAATGCATGGAATGAAAACCTTGTACTATCATATTAGTGTTGGTACATTAATTCCTTTTAATACCAGTTTCAGCTAATATTTTAAGGTGATTGAGGCATGAAAATCTATTGCAGATTAGAATCTTGCTGTGTCAACCAAAGAATGTCACAGTAAAAGAAATGTTGGGGAGGATTCCATGTATATGTCTGAGCTTGCAAAATAGCTACTTTCATTGGAGAACCAGTTCAGACTAAATCATTTCCTGTAGTTCCTTTGGGGTCTACATTAGAAGCCTGTACATCCATAGTGCTCATTTCCTATCTGGGATGTGAAAACTAATGTTTATTTATGAGTTACTGTCTTTCAGCTAATGTGCTAATGGCATTACACTTTTGCCTCTTTAATGTTTCAGTAATAAGACACAAATGACGTTTTTCAATCAGGGAAAAGTTGATGTCAGCATTTAAAAAATTCTACCTAACTGAGATTATGCAGTACTAGTCTTTCTGTGCGAAGCTTTTATCATCTAATATAAAGATCTCTAATTCTTACCATGTTGTTACAAATGATAAAATTTCACCTTTATACTTCAGATTATTATTCCACTTGTGCTTGTACCACATAATTTTATTCATTCAGTAGTTGATGGATATTTGGCTATTGTGAATCATTTACAATAAACATGGGAGTAACTACAATTTATTTGGGGTACTAAATGAAATTTAAACTAAATTACCACTATTCTCAGCTGTGTTTATATAAGCAAAGCCAAAAATGTTAAAAAAAAAAGAAGCTTCCTTGAAATAACTAGACATAATGTTGCTTTCACAAAACTAGTTCTAATCAAAGGATATGTTTCTCCCTTGTGTTTACAGTGTTTGAAAATATCTTACCTTTCTAAGGAAATATACATATTTTTTCTGTTATAGTGAACCAAAGAGTTTAAGAAATGTTTTAAGATCATAAAATTCAGTTGTATTTCTCCTTATTTGTACAGTTTATGATGAATGTGGAAATCTTGTATTTGATCTTTAAAGCATGAGTGGCTATTTATTAAAGGTATAAATTATTTTTATTATACATAACTATACCTTTTCAAAATAAAAAATGCTAATTGACCAGGAGACTGTACTTTCCTATCTGTGTAGCAAGTGCTTGTCAAGGAAGCTGCCCCAGAAATATGTTTATACTTCTGATGGCAGATTATAGGTTTTTACAAAAATACTCTGTCATCTTGTGATGTATAGACAACTGAAGAACCATGCAATTAGAAACAACCTGTGACTTGTAAAAAAGACATTGATTAAGATCTAGTATTCATATACTGCTTTGTTGGGTGGGCAGCTCCTTTATACAACTACTTCATGATCAGGAAATATTTTATAAAAGAACATTTCGATTGGTCCTTTTAATAGTATATTTAAATCTGTTATGCAATAGCTGCTGCTGTGGATCTACTGTAATTCTCTGTCCACATTGAGTGTGGTCATGGGAAATTATGTACGAGGACTAGGCTTAGGGTTTATTTGGGTTGCTTAAAGATTTGAAATCAAGAATAGATGGAGTGATAACAGAAATGGTAGTTTTTAGAGATGGAAGGAAAGGAAAGGCATCTAGAAGCTAGGAAATGTCTGAAAAATAGTCTAAACATCAGGTGATGAACACTCAGGAACTCAAGCAAAATTTGTGTGCTATGTATGAGTCAGTTTGAAAAGTTCGAACCATAAACATTCCCTTTAGAGTAAACTATGAAGCAGAGACTCTTTTGTAGTATAGCAGGAGATATAAATGCTGCCAAAGAGATGGATCCGTTTTAGACACTTTACGCTTATGAAAGTTCATTCTCAAAACACAGAAACCATGGAACAAGGGGGAACCAACTCAGCCATGATACTCACAGACACTATTCTGTAAATGAACTTTCCAACCTGGGGAGGAGGGGTATTGGAAAGGGAAAAAGCAAGAGAAAATGGGAGAAGGGGGTAATACTATTCAAAAAGAAATCTACTCACCTGACATATAACTATAACCTTTCTGTATATAACCTTTACAATAAAATTTAAATAAAAAACAAAAACAAACCAAAAAACCTCAAGTCTGTCATTTTTACATGGTTCAGTTAATAGAATAATTTAGTAAAGAAAGAATATTGACCTTTTCAAAAAAAGCCCTTAGGAATTAATACAGGAAATTATTTTAAGGCAATAAAACTAGAATTTATTAAATTATACTATGGACACTGTATAATCAAACCTATTATTTAAAAAAGTTTTATAGTAGTATTTTCAGGGATGTTTATTCCTTAATCTCATTTTTCTCCTCAATCCAAAATCCATACATATTAAGTGGTGAGAGCTGAAAAAAATATTTGCATTAAGTTAAAATGGCACATTATGAATTCAAAATAGGAGAAAAGATGTTCTAACATTTGCCTGAAGTAACACACTTATTAATTGTAAGCTAAATAGAAAAAAATGTTAGTGAGAGGAAAAATACCTTAAGGAAATTATAGCCTCAGGAAATTTATAATGAATATACTCTAAGTAAAAGCTGGCATGAGATTTTACACCTAATGAATTATTATATAGTAAAACAAAATAAACTTTATGATCTAATAAGAGGGTCATAAATTAGGTGCCCAGTGATGTTACATACTGTGCTTGATGTTGCATATCCTATCCTCTTTATCCCCGTATTAACCCTCTAGAGTAGCAGTTTCTACTCATTGCCTAGATAAAGATGAAGAGATAGGCATCAGGAAGTTAATGTATCAGATTTGAAATTGGAAGAAAAATTAGCTTGACATCAAAACTCAACTTTTGAGCAAATGATAGGTACTCACATCAATTACAGCTTTCCCCTGGTTGTTTGCTGTTACATCATAAGGAAAATATATATTCTAGGGTGCATCCTATTAACACTGAAAATCTTTTCAACTTGATCATGGCTAAATGGATAATTAAGAAGAAATTTTATATTGCCTTTTGATATTTCAGAGAAAATTGTTTCTGTTACTCAGTGGAATTTGATGGAATTGTGGATTTCCTTAAAGAGACAAACACATTTCTTTTCCAGGTGCTGTGGAAAATGAAGAAATGATATGAAGTGTAAGATTATGTAAAAAATGAAAATTTGATCCCCCATTACTGATAAAAATTAAATTGTAGGAGCTGAGTAGACTTGCAAATGAAGCACAAAGCTAGACTTACCTATCTATTCAATCAAGGCCTTAAGGGGAAGGCTGCCTCTGGCCTAAGAATTAAAGTCTATAGTGGGAAGTAAAAGCTCTCAAGAGGGAAAAAAAAATGGTACCTAGTTTGTTCTTTTGAAATTTATTCCTCAGAAAAATCACTGCATTTTTACAGAGCTAAGAGTCAGTGAAGGGACAACATTCTTGTACCATACTAGGTTTAGCTTTTAGCTTAACTCTCCTCCCCACCCTTTACTCCTCTCCTCCCCTTTTTTCCCCTCTCCTCTTCCTCCCTTTCCTCCCTTTCTTCTTCTTCCCTCCTCTCCCCTCCCTTCTTTTCTCTTCTTCTGTATCCTCAAATATGTAACACCTTGTTTTCTAATGTTATATATCAGTAGTTCCCAAAGGAAATGTAGAATACCTGATATATCGGATGTATTTGTATTTGGTTATTTGAAATTGGATAGGGAATGGGGGAAAACAAGATGAGGGTTGGGGGTGGGGGAGAGGGAAATGCGGACCAAGACATGTGAAAGGGTATCAATGTACAGGAATTAATGCACCATCTATCTGGCAAATATCATGTAACCCTTCTATTAATTACAATAAAAATATATGAAAAATAAAGATAATTAATATTTAAATTTTTTGCAATATGAGAAGTTAGAACTGAAGAAAATTTTCATTTATTAAAATTCTACTCCATCTTCATTCACACCCTCCCCCGCCCAGTGATCTGGGCACAAAAGAATAAATGTTAGTTTGTGAAAACCTTATACATTTATTTTAGCTTAGCATAAAGTATCTGTTATAATTCTCTTTTCAGAACTCAAGAGTTATGTGATATGAAAGATTATAACAACTTAGCTCCCTAATATACCAACTTACAAAAAGGGAATGGATAATTCTTAGGTTCTAGAAAATCTCCAGGACAATATTCTTGAAATTTTCTAATGTTCACTGAAACTTCACTAAAGACTCAGTTATTTCTAAGTGAAAGAAGGAATATAATTATCTATGGCTAGGTAGCAATCTTTGCAGTGTAAAACAGAAAAACACTTGATGATTTCACATACTGTTTTAGGGATGTAGGAGCACTTTTTCTGACTCCCTCTGGTGAAGGTCTCTCACATTGTTACATTTTCATTGTCACCCACGCTGGAGTTATTTGAAGGCTCCAACATTCATTTCCAATCTTACTCATGGAATAGGTAACCTTGGCTAAAGACTTCAAACTCTTGCACTGTGAGCCTCTCCTGAGATTATGTGAGCATCCGTACCATATGGCAGTTGGCCTTCCTCAGAGTAGTGATGAGGGACAAAGAAAGAGTCTTCCATATCCTAGTTTCTGCATCACACATCCTTCTTTGGCTTTATGCAACTTGTTACAGATGAGACATTAACTCCTGTAATAGCTACTGTAATTGCAAGTGTTATACTAAAGTTTATGTGAGGCAGGGACCACTACAGCCTGGCTTCCAGAAAAAGAAAAAGAAATGGACAAGATTGCTTAATTTTGTGTATTCACCAGGAGGCTACTGTTTAGTTGGTATAAATTAAGCATAGTCTACGATTTGCTCGTTCAAATTTAATGGAGAACCAATCTTCAGCAAACACTTTAGTACAATTCCCTTACATCTCTGTAGCTCACTCATGCACAGCTTTTTAATTTCCATCACTCTATGAGGTTTCAGATCTTGAACATTAGTGCTGTGTAGACAATGAAGTCTTCTTGGTCATCTAGCTACCTTCTATCTTATAGTCTTTTCTGTCTTTGAAGTAGCTATTATTACTTCTTCTCATCAAAATGCTTTGAAAAAACTATCTCTGTGGAAGGGCCGGAAGTTTGGCCTAGTGGTAGAGTGTTTGCCTAGAAAAAAGCTGGAAGTGGTGCTGTGGCTAAAGTGGTAGAGCACTAGCCTTGAGAAAGCCCAAGGACAGTGCTCAGGCCCTGTGATCAAGCCACAGGACTGGTAAAAAAATATATATATATATATCTCGGTAAAGGTAGTTTTCATCTTGCCTCCATATGTATTTGAACCTAAAAGCACTCATCTCTGAGATGAAGCTCATGTGGATATGGCTCTAATTAAATCTCTCTTTGTGATTTTATTTTATCCTCTCCCGATTTATTCACTTATATATGATTTCTCAACATTTCCATCCCACACCAAATCTGACATCCTTAAAACTGTTCTCCACAACTATAGATCTCCCTTGGTGAAAAATACCTGTTGTGATACTGACCATGGATTGAAACTGAAATGAAAATTAAAGATGAACATTTCTGGTGTGTCTCTGACAGCACTTTCAGGGACAATTAGATCATTATGGCTCTGACCTAATCAATAAGTTAAGCTACTGATGTATTCAAAGTTTGAATAGACTACTTAGTAAGCTGAACATGATGGAAGGTGGATCCTGATTGGAGAAAGTGGGTGTCTAGAGGTATAATTTGAGTCTTTCTTCTTTGTGCTTCTAAAGTCATGCCTTGTCTGCAATGACCTGGACAACCACATAGCTAGTCCTTTCCTTGGACTATTTCTAAAATGTCAACAGTGGTCTCCTAACAAATACTTTTTCAACAACATGATCTATCCTGATATTTAACAACATACTTTAAAAAAAAAAAGGTTTTATTAACACTGATCTTTACATCTCCAAAACCATGTCCATAACCTTTGATACCCAAATATTGAGTCATCACTCTTGTACTGTTTGGATCTAATATCCACATATTAAGGAGACCAATTAACAGCATACTTTTTGAATTGACATTCCTCCTCTAAAATTTCCTTTTCAAATTTCTCTTCTCCCTTGGCTTTCTTAACCCTGTGTTCTCCAAGTTGATCATACAGGTCTCTCACTCTGCTTAGAGAAAGCATCCTGTGTACATTCCTTAAACAGAGCAATTTCTCAGGAGTTTCTGTCCCCACCTCCCTTGACTTCTAACCACATACTCCCCATCTGGGCAGTGGGATCTCTGCTTTTGTTTCTATAACTATGTCTGTGAGAATAACTTATATGCCATGTTGTTAGACACAAATGAAATTTTCAACTTTTATTTTATTTATTTTTTATTGTTGGGGTAATATATAGAGGGATTATAGATACATTCACCAGGTAGTAGGTACATTACATCTCACACATTGATATCCCCTCTTGTGTTTTTCTCCCCCCACTCCCTCCCAATCATCTTGTTTTCCCCCCCTTTGCTACCCTAATTCAAATAACCAAATAAATGTATGTACAATATACCAGGTAACAAAGTCAGATACAGTAACAATATGAGATTAACCAAAGGGTAAAAAAGAGAAGAGAAACAACATAGTACATTGAAAACAACAATCACACATTATATGCATTATATGGCTCTTGTTTCCATATCCTAAAGATCCTTTCATTTAGTCTCATCCTATGTGACCTTATGAACCTAGGTTTTCTTTTTTTTTGAACCTAAGTTTTCTTTCTTTTTTGGGGGGAGCTTGAGCTCAGGGCCTGAGCACTGTCCTTGGACTTTCTCAAGGCTAGAGCTCTACCACTTGAGCCTCAGCACCATTTCCGGCTTTTATCTATGTATGTGGTACCAAGGAATCGAACCCGGGTCTTCGTGCATGCTAGGCAAGCACTTTAACCACTAGGCCAAACTCCCGGCCCCCTGAAAATAGGTTTTGAGCTATTGTAATCCTCTGCTAGGAGAGTCCTAATTACTACAAGAGAGGAAAACCATTGAGCCTAAGTTCTTTTGGGTCTGGCTTACTTCACTTAATATGATTTTTCCATGTCTTTCTATTTCCTTATGAATGGAGTGATGTCATTCTTTCTGATGGCAGCATAGAATTCCATTGTGTGTAAGTACCACATCTTCTTAATCCAAACATCTACTAAGGGGCATCTGGGTTGGTTCCATATCTTCAGCTTGGTAAATAGTGCTGCAATGAACATCATTGTGCTAGTGACTTTAGTATGTTCTTGTTTCTGGACTTTTGAGTAAATGCCAAGGACTGGAGTTGCTGA